>NW_014040906.1:927681-1050138 GCF_000293215.1 Trichosporon asahii var. asahii CBS 2479
TCCCGTCAATTCCGCCAAGGTTCTCGCCCCTCCCATCAACGTCACCAACCCCACCTTCACCACGGATGGGGAGGCGAAGAGGAAGCGCCGCCGCCACTCGAGCAAAAAGCTCGGCGACGACAAGGACTCGGACCTCGCCGTCCAGTCAGCCCCAGCCCGCCAACGTCAGCAGCTTCTCTGCGTCGGCGAGTACGGTGGCATCCTCATCAGCTGGAGGGTCTGGTTCGCGTGCGGCTGAAACACTGCTCACGCTCAACCGCGGAGCCGGCCAGGGTCCCTCCGTCTCTTCGCTTCCCAAGTCCCAGAGGCGGGAGTCGATCAAGCTCCATATGATCGACGCCGCGGCAAGGAGCGGAACCGCAAGAAGCGCGCCGAGGCCGCCCGTGCCAAGCACGAACCCCGTCATGGTGATGTTTCGGATCCGCCTCTCAGCGACGTCACAGACGTCGAGGGGCCGGAGCCCAGCGTCGCAGGCGAGTCCTCCGCTGCAGTTCCCTCGGAGGGCGCCGATGAGCTCAACCCCCTGGCACAGTGGCTGCTGGACAAGCTGGACGGTCAGCGCAGCAGCGGGTACAAGGGCAAGGATCCGTTCAAGATTCGCTCAATGAGTGCCTCAAGCGAGACATTCAACGGTCTTACCGAAGGTTCGTGGATCCTCACAAGCTGCCTCCATGGACGCAGCAGGTGGTAACCATAAGATCATTGCTGACAGGAAGCTGCTCGACCCGATGCCAGCACTGGAAGCAATGCCCTCTACGGCAGAGATCAAGGAATGGCTCCTCGGCAAGCGTCCGCCATTCTGTGTCACGGACGACATTGTCGAGTCCGATCTCGTGCATCCTCAAGTGCAGCGCCTGCTCAACTCCGAGCATCGCATAAGGGCCGCATGGGTCTCCCCCGATTTGAGGGATCAGATCCACTTCATCGACGGAACCAGCACGCCGGCCTCCTTCGCCCAGCATGGCCCGCCCAACGTGCGCGGTGTTCCCCTCGCGTTCAACCTGCTCAAACGCACGAGCTTGGAGGAAGTCGCCCTGTTCACTTGCGTCTCCCTATTCGAGATGAACCAGGAGGATGGGTTCCAGGTGGATGTGGACGGGATCGCGGGGCTGATGATCTGGTTCGCGGCACCAGACGTTGCCTCTTGCCAGCCTAAGTATTTGACCCCGGGGCAGAAGACCGGGGTCATGTCTGAGGTGGAGAGCAGGCGAGCTTGGCTGTGGAAGGGTGTAGGCGCGTCCCCGGGGCAACAACCACTGCCTCCAGCCAACATCGAGGGGCAGATCTGCTCCTGCCCCTGTCCCAACTCTGACAGGGTAGGGGAGGTTGCGGCGCAGCTCCTGGACGAGGCTCCGCGAATCGACACAGGCAGCATGCCTCGGAACGCGGATGGGGTACCGACCCTCTTCTTCGGCCCCGAGACGCCCACGAAGCAGATCGCTAGGCTGCTCTGTGGTGCTCTCGGACGCGTGGAGGAGTTCTGTGGTGCCCGTCACGCATTCCGGTCCGAAGACGACGAGATGGCGGTCTACCGCTTCTGGTTGGGGGTGGCCAAGAACCAGGGTTACCCCCGGGCGGACGGCACAATTGGCGTGCGAGATGTGGCGACCGGGCTGCCTTTGGTCATCGGGTGGACCAACCACCCCCTGGCCGCGTCCATGCTTGCACACAGCGTGCACAACAAGCCCTTCTCGTTCTCGGGCCCCGACCAAAACGCTGTGTTCGAGCTCTGGGCGGTGAATCGCCTCCGCTACTTCTGGCGAGGCTCGGCCCTCCTGGGTTTCCTCAACGAGATGCGGGACTGCATCCTGCAGTTCCGTGACATCCTCGTCGAGCGGGGAGTGCGTGCCCCCAGGCGTGATCTGCAGACTCCTGGGGCGAGGCTCAAGGCGCTCTGGCGCCGTAACTCAACGACCCACTGGAGATGGCGATCGAGGAGCCCGGGCGCGCGGCGCGCTTGCAGGAGGAGTTCTTCCTGCACGTCTCGGCACTTTCCGATAAGGGAAAGAACGGCTGCCGACACTGCGGGAGGAAAGCTTTGAAAAGCAAGGACCTGTGCCGCTTGTGCAACAAGCGGTGGATTCCGGTCGAGCAGGCGCAGCTCGCCGAGAGCATTGTCGCCTCCACCGGGGGAGGGAGGGCTGCGAGTGCAACGACCCCTCCTCCACTCGGCCAGCCGACCATGCCTCCCACTTCGCCGACATCTCCTTTCAAGGTGTGCTCGGGGGTGGAGGCTGCTGAGGGAGTCACGTTCTTCGGCCTCCATCTCCCGAGAGAGTGCGGGTTCTGCGGAACAAAGCGGAGCTCCGTATGGAAGCTCTCTCCAGGTATGATCACTGTGAGTACACCGCGTAGGAGGTAGTGTCGCTGGCAAGAGCTGACCCGATAGATGTGCCGCAACTGCTCTGAGAAGGCCAGATACCGCAAGAACGCCCGCGGGCTGGACGTCCCCGTCATCAACGCCCAGCAGATGGGGCTGTCAATGTCACTGTGGGTGCTCCCGAGGCAGGGCTCCGAATGCCCAAGAGAAGGATAAGCCGAAGAGAGGCCGCAGCGTGAGTTCTGGCGCACTCGAACGCATGAACTCGGACCGATATCAGATTTGCGGTTCCTGTTCCTCGTCCTGATTCGAGTTCGGGCTGGAATCGGCGGCCGGCACCGGGCATGACGCAGCTGGGGGTGATCTCGCCTCCATCGGCGGCCGCAGCGAGGTCGGCACGAGTACTGCTGACCTGGAACGCACCGTCGTTGTCGCCATGGAGGATGAGGATGAGGATGAGGCCGAGGCCGACGAAGAAGTCCCCACACCCTATGGTCCTTCCTGGACCTTCTGGTCCGTTGACCACCTCAAGTACCGCGCGCGTCGCGAACGCCGGGTGCGGACGCCGAGAGCTGGGAGTCCGTGGACGGAGGAATCCGAGGCAGAGGAGTCGGACTCCTCCAAGTCAACCTCGGGCGCTAACAAGGAGGGCGTAACCTGCCCTCTTCTTTCGGTCTCGGACTTCGACTCCGATACTCCACCCTTTTTCCGCAGACGTCGGGACAGCTAGCTCCCCCTGCAGTGCTGGGCTTCTGGCTTGTCGAACGTTTGGACCGCCCACAGCCGAGCACCGCGGGCCAGAAGCTCAACGCTGCTCTGGATGATTTCCTCCATTGATATGCATGGCCCGATACTCAAGCGCAAGCTCTCGTGGCGGCGTCGACCGCTGCAGTCAGTGGAGGCCGAATGGCGACTGGTCGTATCCCAACGGCGTGTGAGCGGCGAACGTCAGCTTCGACAGTCCGGCCGGTGGTACATGCGCTGCGGCTATCATCCGAGAAGGCTGCTGCACCAACACCCCCGGTGACCGCAGTTGGATGGTGTGGGGCACTGGTTGAAGGATAGGCAGAGAAGTCTTGTCCAGAGTGAAACGCAAAGGGCTGTGCTTCGCGCAGTTCTCAGTCACTCCTCTCAGACCGAAAGTCAGAACTTCAGAGTAAGATTCTGAGGTTGCTGTGCAGGTTCGACGGCCGGGTGAGACGACGCGCCACGGCCGTTACACAGTTGAGCGGCCGAGGACGAGTAGGTAGCATATACGCATGCAGGGCTGGGGCGTTGAGCTGGGAAGAAGGATCCGCCGACGATCAGACTGACAGTTTCACTTTCTGACTGCTCAGTTCGCTCCGCAGGCATCGATGAGGGGCAGAGTTGCTTGCTCGTCGGAGGGCTGCACCACGCGGAGTAGTGTCAAAAGCCGTTAATTAGTCATGTCATGCGAGCCGAGTGGAAGCGATGATCGGATTGCACATAAGCCTAGAACAGACGTTCGGAGCACGCTGAGCATGCATAGTTGCCGTCGCCACCCGTTACGTCGTAGACGGTCGAGCTCCAGGCCGGGAGGCCGGGAGGGGCGCAACGATCAGCAGGGCGCAGGAACGACCACCGCAGCGCTAGCGCTGCGCCCCTGCCGATCCAGTCGACCTGTCTCAGACGATCAACGTGGCGGGGCGTCGACGTGGCGAGCACTCCTCTGCGGATGGCGAACTCGAACTCGAAGTCGAACGTCGTCAGTCTTTCGAGAGAACTTGTTTGCGCATCGAGCATCTTCAAGAGCAGATAATCTCAGGTACAGATTAGATAGCTACCACGTGCGTTAACGCCGACAGAACGAGCGAAGTTCATGCATTGGTAACTCCGAAAAAATCTCAAATTCGATGTGTGGCTATGTGGACGGCCAGTTAAGTTCCGCCCAAGGTGAGCCCGGAGTGTGCCAGCCCCTCGCTGCTCGCTCCCGCAGTGCGGTTGTCTACCCTCTACCACCTTCAACCTTCTCTTGCTTCTAGCCTTCAACAAAACTCGAAAAGGAGACCGCCATGTCGTCCAGCTCCAATCTCAGCATCCAGAAGCGCCTCGCCGCCTCCGTTGCCGGCGTCGGCAAGCGCAAGAGTAAGTGTGAAAAACTGAGCGAGAACGGGTCAGCAGAAGTGGAGATCGGCGGCGAAAGTTTTCAGGAGGACGGGAACCGATATCGAGCACGACCGCGCGAACGACATCGACAACCCAGCGACCGACGAATGTGATGGAAATTTGGAGGAGATGGAGCTGGCCCGTTCCTGCATGAGGTCTCGAGACTTTTGATCTAACATTTCCAGTCTGGCTTGACCCCCAGGAGGCTGCCGAGATCGCCCAGGCCAACTCGCGCTCTGGTGTCCGCAAGCTCCTCAAGGACGGCCACATCATTGTCAAGCCCACCGTCATCCACTCGCGCGCCCGCACTCGTGAGCACGCCGCCTCCAAGCGTCTTGGCCGTCACACCGGTGCCGGTAAGCGCAAGGGTACCGCCGAGGCCCGTATGCCCACCAAGGTCCTCTGGCTCCGTCGCATGCGCGTTCTCCGTCGTCTTCTCCGCAAGTACCGCGAGTCCGGCAAGATCGACAAGCACCTGTTAGTATTCGAAGACGCAGAATATATCTGCGATGACGAGATTTTGTGTACGCATCGCTGACATTCACAGCTACCACTCCCTCTACCTCAAGGCCAAGGGTAACGCCTTCAAGAACAAGCGTGTCCTGATGGAGCACATCCACAAGGCCAAGGCCGAGAAGCTCCGTACCAAGGCCCTCGCCGACCAGATGGAGGCCCGCCGCATCAAGAACAAGGCCATGCGCGAGCGCAAGGCTCAGCGTCTTGCCGAGAAGCGCCAGGCCATCCACGAGATCGAGCGCGAGGAGGAGCAGAAGTAGATTCAATCTACGCCTGTAGGATAGTCATGGAGCCCCCGGGGTACACGCATAATCACCAGCAGTTGCAGAGCAGGCATCAGGTGCCATGGGTCGTCAGAGATTGGGTGGGTCTGGGTCTGGGTCTGGGTGGCAAAGGATGGGAGTCGGTCGGAGCTCGGAGATGGTGCTCTGAGTCGACACGTCTCGGGTCCGAGGCATGTGTGAATCACTGATGACTTCTTACATCCGGCACATTCTACAACACGTCCTTCAGGCTCGTCTTGGCCGAGCCGCGCTCGAGCGGCTTGGGCTGGTTCGGGGCCGGCTTCCAGCCGATGAAGAAAATCATCTGGAACGTCGCCGGAACCGTGCCGTCCTCGTTTCCGTAGAGTTCTGCTGTCAGCTGCGGCTACAAGGGCAAAGCTATGAGTCGCCACTAACCTTGGTAGATGGAACTGGCCGCGAGAAGGACGTCACGCGAGATGTGCGTGCGGCGGCCGAGGATGGCGTTGGACTCGCCCATGTCTCGCAGGTCGGCCATCAGCTCCCACATGCTGGGGTAGTTGATCGTAATCTCGTCCGTGTCGACGGTCGTCAAGGTGAAGCCGGCGCGGTTCAGGAGAGACGGGGCGTCAGTCGCACCTGCGTGTCAGTTCAACAAGAGGTCGGTAACTCACTGATCATGGGGGAGACGCGGTTGGCGATGCCTCCCCGACGCTCCTGCTCAGCGAGCTGAAGACTTGTGCGGAGCTCGAACAGCGTGTCGCCACCAAGCACGGCGGCGATGAACACGCCGTCCGGCTTAAGAAGGTGCTTCGCCTGCGTGAAGGCGCCGACAATGTCGCCGACCCAGTGCAGACCGCCGGCGCTCACGATCGCGTCCACCTTGTCCGCGTATTTCTGCAGCTCGGGGTTGTTCAGGAAGTCAGACGTCGAGCACTGAATACGCTCTGGAGGATCTTTTGTCAGCTACAGAGTACCAGGAGGTAAGCTCACAGAGGAACGTCGAGTCGTCATCACGGTTCAGCGCCTCGCTAGACGGCTCAACCATGATCCACTTCCGTTTCTCCTGACCCATGACACCTCCGGGCTCCGTTGACGGGTGCAGCTTGTCTCCTAGTACCTCCTGAAGCATACGAGTCAGCTGTCCCGCATGTGACGACAGCTCGACAACGATCGCCGGGGGAGTCTTCAGGTCCTGAGATTAGCGGCTGATTGCTCTCGACCAAGCAGCCAACACACCTCGATACGCTCCGTGATCCTGTCGGCCACCTCCTCACGGATGTAGTCGAGAACTTGCGGGTCCTCCAGTTCTCCAGCCTCCTGCTGTTCCCTCAGTCGCAGAATCGCGCGGTCCTTCTGCCGCGTCTTGCCGTCTTCATCGAAGACCTCGTACGCCTTCGCGGGAGGCGGAGTGTCCGGCGACAGGCTGGCGTAGGCGCGGTGCAGCGGCAGGGCGAGCGGCCGAACGGCGCGGATGGGAGCCACAGATGCGGCGATGCGGCATCCTAGTCGGAGTGCTGAGCGGGCGAACATGGTGCTTGTGTTGTTGTGAGCCGAAACACAATGCAGCTCCCACAGAAACCTGGTGATGCAATGTGAGCGACCTCCACCTGAACTTTCCAGTCACCTGCGAAACGCAGGGCAGGGGGTTTTTACACGTCACGGTCTGTTTCGGCGTATCAGTCTTCCTCCGTCCCTCCGCTCCGTCCCGACCAATGAACACTGTTGCGTTGCGTTCGACATCTGCATACACCTCTCAACGATCGAAATGGCTCCCCTCCAGGTCAAGTACAAGGTCCAGCCCGTGAGTACAGCGCACGCGAGGAGACCGCATACCCAGGGACGCCGACCGCGAACGAGCGATACTCGAAGGAAGCATGGAAAAGCGTCGGATCGCACGTTGATCCGCACGTTTCGGCAAGATGGAATAGAGCTCGGTTCTCTGTGTGTAGACGACGACGCTCTCGGTCGCATGCCCGAACGGTCTCTCTCGCTAGCCTCGGATTTATGGAGCATTCGCTGACCCCGCAGCACTTCGGTGGCCTCACCCCCGAGTATGTCTCGAATGGAAATAACGCGCGCAGCTCCTGACACAGATAGGCTCCTCCGCCCCTTCCGCTCGTCGCTCATCGGCTGGAGTGTCACCGCCGGTGTCGCCGTCTCGCTCTTCATGAGCCCCGTCCCCCTCTTCCAGAAGGACGTGCTCCAGAAGATCCCCTTCGTGAGTACTCAGCTGAGTCGACGGTTCGGATATTAGCTGACCCTGCAGCTGGCCCCGTACTTCACCGGTAAGCTTGGAGCGACTCTCCAAGGGACGATGACTGACCCACAGACAACACCCCCGAGTCTGACAAGCCCTTCTAAACTGCTCATAGGCAAACAAAATGGGCGAATAGATATGCATGGGCTCGTTGAGAAGCGAATCGTTAAGCGGCAGCGTGGATAAGGTCTCGGCTCATTCCCGACAGCGAGGAATGCGTCTTTCGTGTCCCTCCTTTGCACGACGGCTGCACGGCCGTCTGTTCCCCGTGCGGCATGCGTTTTTATCGTTCGGCGCGCAGGATCAGTCGGATTCCGGGCCGCTCTGGCATGCCCGCGAGATCGCTAGTGGTAGTGTGGAATGCCGGTCCTTTCTTGTCAGACAAGGTGCAACGTTGTCAGTTTACCTCAACGGCCGTTTCGGCAGCGTAGCTCGCGCAGCGCGGCCGGCGTACGCGCGTGGCAAGGTATCGGGGCGTGTCTGCGGGAGGCAAGCGTATGCGATTCCCAGAGACTTGTCGGCATGGTATGCGATGTCTGCCACCAGATACCCTCGGTAAAGGAGGTGTCCGTTCTCGATCCGACAATTGAGGACTGGTACGGCATTTCGGTGTGCATTGCTATTAGACGCAGAACAGATACCCAGATCTTCTTGCGCGGACGGAGGAGGGCGAAGGGCGATTTGTTATTGTTGCAGCGTCGAGCGTCAGCAGCTTGCGGAACAGAGGTGCGGCACATGATGGGAGTGTCCGAGACTTCTAAAGGGGACAGGTAGGCCCAGTCAGACGCGGGCATCGCGGGCCGGTCAGGTGCGGTCTGGAGGTTAGACGTGTATGCAGTCAGCCGACCGCGTCTGTCTACGTGCGCCTGCGTCGTAACCGCCCTCTCCCCAACGTCTAGCATACAGAGTTCGCATGGATCGAACGATATGTATACATTTGTGCGCAAGGATCAGCGTTGAGTGTGTCGAGTCGCAGGTTAATCTACGTATTCACACCGAGGAAGTGCAGGAGTACGTGAGACACAACCCTGTTACGTATTCGCACCTGTATCCTGTCCTCCGTTGGCCGTCCGTTCGGTCCGGCGTCGTGACCTGGCCTTTGACCATTTCCTTCTATCGACCAACCAACCCACATCCAACTTCTTCCTATCCCGCCCTCACACCCTCTGCCGCCGCCGCGACATCCTCGAGTCATCTCTGCGACCCCGTTTATCCGCAATCGAACAACTACGACGGCGGCTGCGCGCTCGACCTCGAGACCCATCCTCATTCACCGCCCTCCTCCGAATCGCCCAATCCCCAGCTTACCCTTCACCTCACTCACCGCCCTCTCGTGTACACACACCTACACCTTCATCTGAGTACCGCCCCTCTTACGATCTCCCCCCGGGTCTGTCTGTAGTGGCTGGCGCAACCTGGATTGCAGCCATTACTGCACGAACCCGGAGCGATAATCTCACATCTCACCTCTTGTCGGATGCCCTCTTCCACCAACCATGTCCGATCAACTACCACCACATAACTCGGCTCTGCCCGTCGCCGACGAACCGTCCATGACCGCCACCAAGCCGCGGCGGAAGGTTCGCATGATGGGGCATGGGCCGAGTACGCCAGATGAGAGCGAGCCGATCGTGACATTAGGCGACGACCGTGAGTCTTCGCGTGCCGCGCAGCCGCGCAGCAGACAACCCTCCTTTATAGCGACCAGATCTATATCTGGCGCATCGAAGACGACGGTCCCGCAAGCAGAGGCTAACGACGTGCAGATATCCCCGGACATACACGTTCTTCGTCGCTGACAGGCACAACGGCGCAGCCCCGCCATTCGTCGACGTCTCAGCCCAAGCTGACTCGATCCAACACGTACGGCCGGTCGTCGACCGCGAGCTCATCATATAACAACTGGAAGTCCAAGTACCGCGACGGCACCAACAGTACCCCTCCCAACACAGTACGACATCAGCGTTCCAGCAGCGTTCGCCGAACCCGACCTGTACGCGAGTTAGCTATCGACATGGCCGACGCAGATGGATACGCGCGCGCGTTAGATGACTGGCGGTCCGACGACGATGACGATGACGAGCTTGAGAGCCACCCCGTGAAGGCCCTCGTCGCCGAGGCTGTTCGACAGGCGGCAACTGGCGATGGCGAGTCCACCCCCGGTCCGCATCACCACGGCGCAGACATTGCGCACATGGGCGTCGGGCAACCCAAGTCCCTTATTCTTGCGACACCGCCGCCCGACGCAGCCGGGCCCGACACAGATGAGGGGCGGGAACGCATGGAGTGGCAAAGCATGCTTGCCAGTGTGCTTGGAGGCGACATTCTGCGCGGCGAGAGCTCGCGTATAGGCGTCGAACTTCCGTCCGGCAAGACATATCGCAAGGCCCTTGGCCAGAGTCTGTGGTGGCAAATCCGAGCCAGGCTGCGCAACCGCACTGAAGAAGAGGAGCGCAGACGAGTCGAGCAGCGCCGCAATCGCGTCGTCGACACCGTGCTCGAGGAGATTGACAACTTTACGATCAAGCACGATGGCGACGTCAGCCCCCTCGACCAGGTGGCGTACATTCTGGAGAAACTCGCTATCGTCGAGTCTCTCTACCCGCACACTCACGCCTTCAGGTTAGACAAGCCGCTCTACAACTCTGAGGAGTTTCAGGCCAAGGTCGATGCGCTGTCCGCTTGGTACTCGATCGTCACCCAACTACAGACCCAACTGCGGACGTTGCAGCTTTGGACTGGCACGGAGGATCTCGACATCACAAAGCCGAACACGACCAAGGAGGAGCCGCTCGTCGGCGGAGGAGGGAACCGCATCCACCCGCTCGACTCGAAGGCGCTCGCGCACGCCAAGGACCAGACGGATGACTCAACCTTTGTCGATCGCATTCTGAAGGAGGACTCGCTGCGACGTACCTTTGAGAAGCGAATTTTCCTCGACCAGATCGCGATCCTGCAGAACGCCAAGCAGACGGTCATCGCGCACCTGCCCATGTTCGAGCAGCTCAACCTGCCCGACTTCCAGTATGAGCTGCTCAAGATCGTGTCGTTCCCGGGGCGGCTTATCATTGAAGCGCTCAAGACGCGTCTGCGTGCCGCCGAGCGCCTCTCGGATCCGGATCTCATGGTCATTGACGATATGGCGAGCAGCTTCCGAAACTCGATCGCCTTGGCAATCGTGATCCGACGCCAGTACGAGGAGATCACGTCGGTCGACCCGGAAAGCCGATGGGCTCTGCCCGAGAGCTTCCCGGATTCCTATCAGGACGTTATCCTCAAGTGCATCAAGATGTTCTTCAAGCTTCTGCACTGGAAGCTGAAGAGCGGGTCCAAGGCCGTCTACTTCCGCGAGACAGAAGTCCTCGAGGGCGAGTGGACGTTCCTGTTTGATGCGGCGGAAGCTGTCGAGGGCGTCGACCTCGTTGTCGCGGAGAGTCTGTGTTCATTAACGAACAAGCTCATGGTCCGTGTTATCAACTACTTTGAGAACTCGCTGCATGTCCCGATCCCGACGGACGACGACGGCCGCAGCAACGTTCATGCGGGATCTCCGAACGACACGAGTCGGCAGTACCGAGACCAGCAGCCGATGACGACCGAGCAGATGTTAGTGTGGTACGGAAAAATTCTAGACGCAATCAAGATGCGGTTTAGGAAGCTGCAGCGCTTCGCGCGCCGACTGTACCAACAGTTCGACAATTCAGCAGAGTACCTGCTCGAGGACGAGGATACCGAACTCTTTGTCGAGCAACTTCAGGAGTCAGGGCACTTCCTGGTGTACACCAACGTCTACGAGGAACACGGCACTTACATATTCGCAGACGGGTCGCTGTGGGAGCGGCCGGCGGATGTCAAGCAGCTGTTGACTCGCGCGTCGTCGCTGAACATTTCCCCCGGCGCCATGAAGGCTCGCGCTTCTGTTGGACTTAGCGAGTACGACGACGAGTCGGACGAGGAGGACGCGCAGTATATTCTGCTCGTGTCACCCCGCCAGAGCTTTGCGTGGAAGGGAGCGGTCATGACCCTCGATGTCGGCACGAAGATCGACTATGCGCTCGAGGACAGCCGCATCCGCCTCGTTGCCGACGGACCGCTCACCCGCCTCGAATACTGCAAGATGCTGTTCACCCGCTCGTTCATCGACCCCGACACCGAGACGACCATCTTCCAGCCGCAGTGCATCGTTGACGCCCAATCACACCTTCCCAAGGTCAACCGCGAGCTCAAGAAAATTGCCCGTTCCGCACTGCGCCTGTCCGAGTGTATCATCGAGTCGGCCGCCCACGTGCGTAGAACGCTTCGTGGTGCGCCCGGCACGCAGGACCTGATCGAGAACTGGTATTTGTTTGCGAGCGACCACGGCCATCGCGTCGCCCTGCACATGGACAACAGCGCCTGGTCGCGGTTTAGTCGGTTGTTGATGCGCCTTGCGATTAGCTGGGTCAGCTTCATCTGCGACAACTGCGACCCCACGGACCGCAAGACTTTCCGTTGGACCGTCAACGCTCTCGAGTACGCGATGCTTATGACGCGCGGTAACAACATTCTCCACCTGACGAAGCACGAGTTTGCTCTCCTTAGGGCGAAGGTTGCGAGCTGCATGACGCTTCTCATTTCGCACTTCGATATCCTCGGGGCGCGCTCCAGCATCGAGGCCAAGAAGGAGGCCGAGCGCCTGGAGACGCTCCGCCGCATGGCCAAGATGTACCAGCGCGACGACGATGACGATTGCCTCCTGCCCCGCGTTCCGTCCCCGACGAGCGCCAGCAAGATGCAGATGCAGGTCGATCGCTCCCTCCGTATCCCGCGCCAGGAGCGCCTCGAGCTCATCAACGCCCTCGATCAGCATCTCGCCGGGCAATCACACGAGCAGCACCTTATTGGGCGTGTCCTTGATGAGGAAGTGTCTGAGGACCGCGCCCTCGTGTTCCTTGCTGCGAGCTCGAGCAACATCTCCCTGCGGTGGCAGCAGGGCGGCTTCATCGGTGGCGGCGCCAACGGCAGCGTCTACCTCGGCTTCAACCTCGACTCGGGCGGTATCATGGCTGTCAAGGAGATTCGCGTGCAGGACATTACCAACTCGCCCGCCCTCTACAAGCAAATCAAGGACGAGGCGGACGTAAGTTGCCGTTTTGAGATTCGAACTGACAGGCAGGTCATGCAGATGCTCTCACACCCAAACATCGTCGACTACTACGGCATCGAGGTTCACCGCGACCGTGTCTACATCTTCGAAGAATACTGTCCCGGTGGCTCGTTGGCGAACCTGCTCGAGCACGGACGTATCGAGGACGAGGAGGTCGTCATGGTGTACGCCTGGCAAATGCTACAGGGTCTGCAGTATCTTCACTCCAAGGGTGTCGAGCACCGAGACGTCAAGCCCGACAACATCTTGCTGGGCGCTAACTCCGTCCTCAAGTACGTCGACTTTGGTGCGGCCAAGGTCATCATTAAGGGTAACCGTACGATGGCGAAGACGCGCGCAATCAAGGGTGGTGGCGGCGGCGACGCCGGTCCCGCAGTCATGAACTCGCTGGCCGGAACGCTGATGTACCTCGCTCCGGAAGTCATCAAGGGAGGTGCCGGCGCTCTCGGAGCTGCCGATATCTGGTCCATGGGCTGTGTCGTCCTCGAGATCACCACTGGCCGCAAGCCGTGGTCCAACCTCGACAACGAATGGGCGATCATGTTCCACATCGGAATCGCCACGCAGCACCCGCCGCTGCCGGACCCGGGGCAGATGTCGGATCTCGGAATCGACTTCATCCAGCAGTGTCTCACCATTGATCCGAATGCGCGCCCGACGGCCTCAGAGCTCATGCACCACCCGTGGCTGTCGCTCATGATGGAGCTCACGATGCAGCCGGATCAGTCTCCGACTGCGTCCAGTGTGCCTTCGCTCATGACGACTACGACGGGTGATTTGCAATCGCTTGACTCAGCCACCACCTACGACCTCACACCGCAATCCGAGCGTCTGCCTAGCGGCGAGCTCTCGCATTCTTCGCTTGCAGTCTCGCAGGCGACGAGCTCGTATCACACCCCCGAGAGCTCATCCAGTAACGTGCATTTGAGCGGGACGGCGCCTAGCTCCGAATCGCCTTTGAAGCTGCACATGGAGGAGATTGCGCCCGAGCAGCAGCCTCTGGTTCATCCGCAGCAGGAGGCGTTCCCACACCAAGCGCAGCAGCAGCAGCAGGCTGAGTATGCCCAACTTGCTGAACACGCCCAGCTCGCTGAGCAGGCCCAGCATGTGTCTCCGCCGATGCCTTCGCATCTCCCGCCGCCTAACGCAATCAACGGCATCGACTCCCGGCTGGAGCAGCTGATGCTGAGCGACCCGCTGGCCGAGCACTCCGCGGGCGGTACGCCCACGCAGTGTGCGACTCCGGTGGCGCAGCAGACGGAACGCGCCCCCGAGTCTTAGTTGGACGTCGGCGGATCGTGTTGGCTGACGGGATTCATGTAGGCTGGTTTCGTGCTTCTGGTATCAAGGGCTTCTAGGGCCTCGATCGGTTATCGATACGGGTGTCATTTCCACTTCTATCTCACGCAAGACATGTTTTTCTCTTTCATTTTCTCTTCCTTTATTGTTTGGGCGCTACGTGTATGTTAGTTGTATGTATCGCAGGTTGTTGGATCATTGCCGAGTGCCGTTCTCAAGGCCATTGTCCTCGTATGTCCTGTCTGAAGTCCGGGGTATGCCGGAGGCCGGAGTGCTTGAGTGCGGAGGTAAGCGAACGCCTCACTCAGACTGATCGTCTCGGACCCGAGAGGGAAGGACTAGGTCAGGTGGTCGTGAGAGGGATGTGCATGAGTGACAGAGGTCTGCGTCGGTCACATGGACTGACCTGCAGGAAGCAATGTCTTGGACTCGTTTATGATATTCATTGGATTCAATGGGTCTGAAAATGCCACCACCTGTTGCAGGGCCAATCGGGGATAAGAGTACTGGTCAGGATCCAGGACGTCAGCCCATGAACAAGAGGCGTCGTCAGGATGTATGAGGGCCGCAGGCTGGAACCAGAGTGAGGATCACTGGGCCATAGAGCGCACCCAGAGCAGTGAAGGTGGGCTCAAACAAACTCGCAACCTCACGGTGGTGGCTCTTTCCGCCTCTAGCCCAGAGGAGGATTTTTCAGCGGACGCAGAATAATTTGCCTCCGCCCGTGGAATCTCAAGCCTGCAGAGTCCCTCGTGGCTGAGCTCACTGCTCACTGGCGCTCTGTGGCTCTGGCGCGCCTGGCGGGCCTTGGGCCGTGGGTCAGACTATGGGCTCTGGGCTGACGGCTGCCTCCCACCCCCGCCGCGTCCTTTTGTCTGCTCTGCCATCCTTTTTGTGTTCTCCAACTAGCCGTCCCATCCAGAGAGAGATCACTAGTTGCATCTTCCAGGTGAGTCCCCCCACCCATCGCGGACGGGTCATCCATCCTCGTCGCCGTCACTTGCATGCGCCCCCTCCCATCGCCGACATGCATGCACCATCACAGAGAGTGCACATACCCCGCGACATGGCTTGACCCTCCCCCGCCCAGCACAATTTTGCATCGCGCGCTGACTCAAATCCTTCCCTCGTCGTGTGGCCACCCATATCACTCCACCTTGCTTCAAACCTCTGTCCGTGTCCTCGACCTCGACATCCACCACACACCTGCCATCTCCATCGCATGCTTTCTTGCACCTAACAGCTTCCAAAAAACCCACGTCAACGCTTCTTAAACCTACGTGGTCGAATCCACCCTAAACCCTCCATCAAAAAAACTACAACCCAACAAAAGCATCATGTCTGCCGACGCTACCCCTGCTGCCACCCCCGCCGCCGCGGCCCCTTCGTCGCCCACCCCCGCGGCGGCGTCCCCTGCCCCTGCCACCCCCGCCGCCGAGGGTGCCGCTAAGCCTGCTCAGCCTGCCCCTACCTCTACCACTGGCCAGCAGCAGCCCGGCAACAGCGCCTCGCTCTACGTCGGCGAGCTCGACCCTTCGGTCACCGAGGCCATGCTCTTCGAGATCTTCAACATGGTCGGCCCCGTCGCCTCCATCCGTGTCTGCCGTGACGCCGTGACCCGCCGCTCGCTCGGTTACGCCTACGTCAACTACCTCAACGCGGCGGACGGCGAGCGCGCCCTTGAGCACCTCAACTACTCCCTGATCAAGAACCGTCCCTGCCGCATCATGTGGTCGCAGCGCGACCCCGCTCTCCGCAAGACCGGCCAGGGCAACATCTTCATCAAGAACCTTGACGACAAGATCGACAACAAGGTAAGTGATTCTTTTTGCTCTTATCAGCCAGCATCACACCCGGCCCTTACTGCAAATGGGAATGGGGCTGCGCGGAAGCAACAATGCGAGGTCGAAGGCACGTGCTGACTTCTAGGCTCTCCACGACACCTTTGCCGCCTTCGGCAACATCCTCTCGTGCAAGGTTGCCACTGACGAGAACGGCAACTCGCGCGGTTTCGCCTTCGTCCACTACGAGACTGGTGAGGCTGCTGACGCCGCCATCAAGTCGGTCAACGGCATGCTCCTGAACGACAAGAAGGTCTACGTCGGCCACCACATCTCGAAGAAGGAGCGCCAGTCCAAGGTCGAGGAGCAGCGCGCCAAGTTCACCAACATCTTCATCAAGAACCTCGAGCCCGAGTTCACCCAGAAGGACCTTGAGGACATGTTCAAGCCCTTCGGCGAGATTGTTTCTGCTGCTCTTTCGGTGGGTGAGGATGGCCTCTCTAAGGGCTTCGCCTTCGTCAACTACACCACCCACGACGCGGCCAAGAAGGCTGTCGACGAGCTCAACGACAAGGAGATCAACGGCAAGAAGCTCTACGTCGGCCGTGCCCAGAAGCGTGCCGAGCGTGACGAGGAGCTCCGCCGCATGCACGAGGAGCGCCGCCTCGAGAACGAGTCCAAGACTGCCGGTGTCAACCTCTACGTCAAGAACATTGACGACGAGTGGGATGACGACCGTCTCCGTTCCGAGTTTGACTTTGCCGGTACCATCACCTCGGCCAAGGTCATGCGCGACGACAAGGGTGCTTCGCGTGGCTTCGGCTTCGTCTGCTTCTCGCAGCCCGACGAGGCCACCCGTGCCGTCCAGGAGATGAACGGCAAGATGATCGGCACCAAGCCTCTGTACGTTTCGCTTGCCCAGAAGAAGGAGGTCCGTCGCCAGGCCCTCGAGTCGCAGATGCAGCAGCGCAACGCCCAGCGTCTCCAGTACGCCGCTGCTAACGGACTCGGTGGACCCCAGGGCTACATGCAGGCCCCCATGTACTACCCTCCCATGGGCCCCTACGGTGGCCCCATGATGCCCGTCCGTGGCGGTGTCGTCGGCTACCCCGGCGCTCCCCCCATGATGGGTGCCCGCCCCGGCCGCTACCCTCCCTCTGGCCAGCCCGGTGCCCCCGTCCCCATGGGCTACATGCCTCCCGGAGGTGCCGGCGGCAACTACCCCGGCATGCCCAACTACCCCGTCCGCCCCGCTGGCAACGCCCGTCCCCCTACCGCTGCCCGCCCCAACGGCTCGCCCTCTGGTGCCCAGCAGGGTCTCCCCCGTGGCCAGGTCCCCGCCCGTCCCCAGGGTGACGGTGCCCAGGCCGCCGCCGGCCAGCCCCGCCTCACTGCCCAGGCTCTCGCTCGCGCTTCGCCTGGCGAGCAGAGGCAGATGCTCGGTGAGGCCATCTACCCCCTGATCCACGAGTCCCAGCCCGAGCTCGCCGGCAAGATCACCGGCATGCTCCTCGAGATGGACAACGCCGAGCTCCTCCACCTCGTCGAGTCCCCCGCCGCTCTGACCGAGAAGGTCGACGAGGCCCTCCGCGTCCTCGAGGACTGGGGCAAGAACGACGAGGAGAAGCCCGCCGCTGCCGAGGGTGAGAAGAAGGACGAGGCTGCTGCCGCTGAGAAGCCCGCCGCCGAGGAGGAGAAGAAGGACGAGGCCGCCGCCGAGAAGAAGGAGTAAATTCCTTTTTTCTTTCATATCTCTTTTTCGCCCATCCTCCCCCTCTATCCTTCTCTATATTTTTCCAGCTCTTGTGTAGTTCTCCTAGACCGGTTCACCAATGTGAGATGTGTACGATGGTGTGGGAGCTGAATGCAACGAGTTCTCTCTACGAGAGCAGCCGAGCGCCGAAGGCGCGAGGCAAGCGAGTCTGCACTAACGATCTAACGAAGTGAGGGGGGTTCGTTTGGCAAACTCAAGAAGGAACCCGTGTTTAGGACGAGCGTCAACTGGCTGCTTATCCCGCGATGGCTTGAATGGGCGTCGCTCCATCAGTCGTCTGTGTCTCAGGCGGATCAGGCGATCAGAAGCAAGCGATGGGCGATCAGACAGGTGTGCGGCGCCAAGGGTGACGCAGACGCGCCGCGCGCAGTTCGCACCCCGTAGTCCGTAGTCCGTTATCAGCCTCACTCGACTCACCCGACTCAGCAAACTCAGCAGACTCAGCATGTTTCGGAGTTGCGCTCTCCGACCCGGAGACGTCCGCAGTGGAGTAGCACACGAGACGATGCCACAGCTTTTCAACACAAGCTGAGTAGTAATACAGGCCGCAGGATGCTGCTGCTCGGTCCGCCAGATCTGCTCGATCGTCAGTGTGGCACTCGGCGCTCAGAAGGATGTACTAGCAGCCCAGTATTTTGCATAAGATGTATAGGATGCACTACTACTCTCAACACACTCTACGCCAGCACAGACATGGCCACGGCTACGGCTACGCCTGCACGTCAGTCCGCGGAGGCCACTCATTATGCCCTCCCCCGCGTCCATAGTCGAGCACGCCCGAGTCGAGCGGGGGTCGGTAATACAGGGGTCCGTCCCAGACGCGGTAAAAGTGTCCGCCCTGGTCCTCCCTAAACTTGCTCGGCAGCCGCCACGGCGGCGGGATGTCCATCTCGCCAATGTGCCAGTATTTTTCCTCGTCGTTGCGATACTCGGCCGTCTGGTTGGGCAGGGGCAGGATGAACTTGCCCACCTGCAGCTCGGTGTCCGTCACGTCGCCGTGGTGCAGGCGCGCATAGGCCACGCGCCAGAGACCGCGGAAGCCGAGATACTCGCACCACCTCCACTTGTCCAGCGTCTCGATGTCGGAGAGACGCGTCTGCTCGTTGAACAAGAGCGCATAGGGCCAGGGGGCCGGCGCATTCAGCTTCGTCACGAGGTAGCCTAGGAACATGGTCGGCCGGTGGGGATTGAGCTGGAGTAATCGGGCGAGTTCCTTGGTCTGCAGCTCGCGGTCGAGCGCGTCCTCCTCCTGCCCGTTGTGGCTCACGATGACATCGACGTCGACGCCGTTAATGTCAAGCGTCGCGTGGATGGCGGGCGCGAGCTCGCCATGCGGGCTCGGCAACAAATGGTGCGTGCTGTTCTTGATCGGATACTTGCTCAGCAGGCACGCGCCCCAGGTATGTTTGTTCGGCCCGGGGCCCAGATCGACATAGTATCCGAGCTCCTGCGCGATGTACCGCGTCAGGTCGCGGTTGCCGTACACGAAGCGGTGCAGGTCCGTCTCGAGCATGCCGAGCACGTCCACCTCCATATCCTTGACCAGGCTCGCGATGCGGCGCTGGCTGTCGCGCCCCGGCTCGTCGATGCCGAAATGCACCGTGTAGATCCCGCCCGTGAACACGTTCAGGTCACCGTAGTACGGCTTCGGCGTCGTCACCTCGGCAGATTGCGCGTGCAGCCGAATGCCCGCCACGATGGCGGCAGACGCAATAGCGATGGAGAGGTAGCGCGTGTAAACTGCGCCGGTCTGGAGCCTCTTGCGCGAGCGGGCCGCGAGCCTCGACTCGTCGGGGAGATTCAGAGCTTGGCCCGCACGCAGCGCGAAGGGCAGCGGCACCAGCAAAAGCAGGAGGATGAAGCCCGTGCGTTCCCTAAGTACCCAGCCAAAGGGCACGAAGGCGTATGCTACTGTGAAAACACTGGCGACGTCGAGGAAACAGTTCCACGCCATTGCGTTTCCGGTCGTCTTTGGCGGCACGCCCGACGCGATGCGGATGAACGCCGGCGCGGCGGCAATCAGCCACACCATGAGCGCGACGCCGCCCGCGAACCCGACCCAGTTCGGGAACATGTACAGGCAGAATGCACCCAGGTACGGGACCGCGAGCACGACGGGGTCGAGCAGTCTCTGGATGGAGAGGGAGAGGGGGATGGCCAGCGCACACAGCGCGGTCACGATGCCGGCCCAGGGATGCAGCAGCGGCGCTCTTGCCGGGAAGCCGTCCCACGACCACGCGATTATCGTGCCGCTGTCCGAGAGGAAGGTCTGCGCGAGGTGCATGAATGCGCCGAGGCCGAATGTGATTGCGAGGCGCTGCGCGCGCGTCGTGCCCATGCGCCTGTCGTCGCGCTTGCCCGGGGCCGTCGTGGGCGGGGCAGCGAAGAGGCTGTTGGGGCGGAAGTAGAGTTCCGCCACGCTCAGCGCGGAGAGGAGGAGACCCGTCTTGTTCCACCCCCCGCTGTCGCTGTTCACGATCGCCCAGAACGGATTGTTCGAATAGCACAGGTACTTGCCCAGCATGCACAGCACGACGCCAGCGGCCCACATCCGCCCCGTCTGGCCCGCCTCGGGCGATCCCCTTGTGCGCGTCTGTTCCGCGAGGAGCGCGTTCCAGCCACACGCCATTGCGAAGAGGACACAGAAGAAGCGCGCCGCGACGTGTGGGATCGCGTACGCGCCCAGGCCGAAGACGTACAGCAGCGTGCGGTTCCAGAATACACCGGAGCGGGACGTCACCGCCGCGCGGTACCCGGGCTTGCTGAAGAGGTACGGGATGAGGTTGATCGTGATGCCCAGCTCGGAGCCCGTCAGCGCCAGAGACCACACGGACCAGTAGAAGAGCTGCACGCTGACGCCCGTGAAGACGGTCCACCACGCCGTCGCTGTCGTTAGCTACCAGCAGGAAGAGAGCGAGCTTACCGAACCAAATGTCCGAGAGGTAGGCTGCGATGCCGGGGTGGGGGATGGGCGAGGGACGGGACGGCTTGGCCGTCCAGTCCTCCTCCACGATCGGGCGCGAGGGCACGGGCGCGAGGTAGATGCCAACGGGACTTGCGTGTCTGCGTAAAGTGTCAATCTTACATATCTCACAGTTTGTACCAAGAGGAGAGTACAGTTTTGTACAACTCGGCGGGCCATCTCAAACGCACCCATTCTTGTCATCCTCGATCTCGGGACGGCTCGTGTCAATGACGCGGATCTGGAAGTTGCCGACCTCGAACACGGTTCCCGCGTCGAACGCCACGTCCCACATGACGAGGGACCACTCGAAGAACGCATAATAAGTGTACGCTGGTGGTTAGCTTGCTGCGTCGAACGGACCCACTAGCTCCCGGCATTGCCAGGCTGAGAGCAGTCTACTCACCTCCGGGGACCTTCTTAATGTTGTGCTGCACAAAGAGGTAGATCAGCGGCGGGAGACACCCAAAGAAGGCCGCGGCACACATGGCGCGCCACTTCTTCGCGCGCGGGTCCGTACTGTGCGCCCAGGAGAGGTACATCCACGGCGCGTCGAGGACGAGGTACACGATCATGGCGAGATCGTGGAGGTCGTGCTCGTCGCGGCTCGTGATGAACATCCATCCTCCGCACGCGATCGTCCTCGCCAGTCCGAGGCAGGCCTCGACATCGACCGAGCCAGAGGACCAGGGCGCCTTCTTGCGCCCCGTGCCGTTCGTGGGCGGGTCGAGGGCGACGTCGCTGTCGAGCTCGTCGTCGCTGCCCTTCTCGCCCTTCTCGACGGTTAGTCGGGAGCGGGAGCGGAGGGAGCGCTTGTGCTCCGTGTCGTGGGTGGAGGTGATGGAGGGCGAGGAGAGGGGAGCCGACAGGGGGCGGGAAGAGGGGAAGGAGGAAGAGGGCGGGTAGCGGTGCGCGAGCCACTGCAGGCCGAGGAAGATGAACCGCGGCGTCGCAGTGAGCGCGATCAGGATCTGGAACGGGGCGCGCGCAGCTGCGTGGTCGCCGATACTGTTTGTCAGCTCAGCATCTGTAGCTTGATAGCTGTGTGGAACGAAGGGGGGGAGGTAAGCCGCAGGCAGCAGCGGGCAAGAGGCTGCAAGCCGCAAGCCGCCAGCGAGAGATGGCTCATGGCGTTTCCAGGAGCCACATGCACATGGTCCATGCAGCACAGGGGCGCAGATGTCGGGGGCGTCCTGAGACGCTGACACCATGACTCATCGCTTGCGCCCTCGTTGCGCCCGGCGCGCCAAGTGTTTGTAGCTCCCGCCGATGCTACTGAGGCTACTCCAACGTGCATCGGGGCGTCGGGGCGTCGGGGCGTCGAAGGCGAGCGGCGGCGCGGCGGAGTCGATATATCCTGCTCGTCGCTTGATAGCTCCGCTCCGAGGAAGGCGCGTAGCCTCGCCGCCCACAGAATTGACGGCCCCGAACCACCACGCTAGCTCCCTCTCGGCCCATCCCATCGTTGGGACTAGCACCGCCAGCTGAATCAGCTACGCCCAGCCTAGCGGCCTGCGTATCTATTCTGGGTCCCGAGTGCTTCCTTCTGAGCTCATTCTGGACCCCTCTGCTCGTCTCTGCTGGTCCCATCTCGTCCGACTCGTCCACCTCGTCCACCTCGCACTCCCTCGCTTCGCTCGGTCGAGCTCGAGTATGTACTCACGTAGCGCTCACACTGGGCCACCACTCGACGGGCCACTTGGCGACTGCATTCTCGCACAGCGCCTCCCACAGTCCCGAGACGTATCCTGCAATGAGCGCAGTGACGAATGCGCTGACGCTGAAGAGCGTGTGCAGCCGCGGAATCAGGGGCGCCGGGACGGACACGAGGGTTGCCATCGCGTCCGCCGTTTCTCCTCTTGGTCGGTCGGCCGGAGGTTGGTGCCGAGGGCGGGTGAAGGAGGGTGAGTTTGAGTCGAGGAGTCGGGAGCCAACCGGTGCGCGCGCGGGGTGGGTTGTGCGCTTCAGTCGATGCACGCGGTGATGGCGGTGGCGTTGGGAAATAGGAAGAGATAAGATAGAAGAATGATGACAAGGGTGTGAAAGAGTTGCATCAAAACAAGGTATGGCAGAGCAGGCAGAGCAATCATGGTCACGCAGGCCCGGCCGGCATCCGCGTAGGAAGGAGGCTTGGATGTCGGGTCGGTTCATGTGTGCCTTGTGACCGGGGGGTTGCTTCTCACTGGCCACTGCGCGCGTGTATGAAGGGCGCGCGTGCGTGCGGGGACTGTGAATCAATGGATGCTCTTCCTCTCCGCGCGCGTCTGAGAACCCGGTGAGGCCGAGTCTCTTGGCCGAGAGCTTGTTCAGACTCTGACAATATCCTGCCTGCGTCATTGAGGGGCGTGCACACCCCGCCGCCGCGCCCTTCCCTCGCCCTGGCCCTCAACTCCCCGCAAACTGCCCAATCCGGTAAATGCCCACGCGACGCAGCCCTCCCACGCGTCCCACTCCGAAACCATACCCAGTATTCTGGTCACCCCCTTCAAGCCCTTCATGACCTTCGGCCGCCGAACCCACTGCCGCCGTTGACGCGTCAATCCTATCTTTCCAACCCCGACCGACGGCTACACCTTCGATCAGTAACAGACAGACAGCAGTGTGGCGTTTCACCTGCGGTGCATGCAACAGCCCCTCTATAGACCAAGGCGTTCACATTCGTATATACAAAGACGCGCCCTGCCGTATCGTCCAAAGCCGGACACTTGGAAACCGTATCGAGAAACGAGCAACAGACGAGACAGCCGAGACGCGCATAATAACTAGTATGAAGAAAAACTCTCTGCTGCACCTCCTCGCTACAGCCATGGGCATTCGACCGTCGGCGCGCACGTCGCTCACTCCCGGCCAAACACCCGACACCCGCTCTACTCCTGACAGATGACTGCGAGCTCCAGGCGCGCACACTTAGCAGCAGCCACCGCCAGTCTTCTGCTCAACGTTCTGGCCAAGACCCTTGATCGTCGACTTGCCACCGGGTCCAGAAGCCATCGAGTTCGAGCCCATGCGGTCCTTGATCTGCTTCGACATGGTCAGGAAAGCCTGCTCAACGTTGGTCGCGTTCTTGGCAGACGTCTCGAGGAAGGGAATGTCGAGCTCGTCGGCGAACGCCTTGGCGGCAGCGTAGTCGACCACCTTCTTGGTCGCAAGATCAGACTTGTTACCGACGAGGAGCTTGTTCACACCCTCGACAGCGTAGCGGTCAATCTCCTGCAGCCACTGCTTCACGTTGGCAAAGGTGTCGCTGTCCGTAACGTCGTAAACGACAATGATACCGTGTGCTCCTGTGCAGAGTTAGCGTGGCCGCGGTTCAACTCGACGAAGAAACTCACCGCGGTAGTAGGAGGAAGTGATGGTGCGGAAGCGCTCCTGGCCAGCAGTGTCCCACTGTTTAGGGGTATAGTAATATTGGGATAGGAGGCAGGGCGATTGGCGAGAGGGAAGAATGAACATGGAGGGAGGGGAACATGGTACCGTATGAGACGGTGTATTTACAGTAGGGGAGGCGTACGGATCGAGTATCACAACATACACGCCGAATTCATAGGCGGACAAGTTGGGCAGTCGAAGACAACAGTGGACCGACGACAAGAGTTGCACCAGACAAGTGTGACCGTAATGATGACAGCGGCAGGATTTTGTTTTCGTTGACAAGGAACCGGACCGACGACGAAGGGAGAGCCCATAATAATCCACACAAGTTGAAAGATGAAGGAAAACACCAATCAAACAGACAGTTGTAGTTTTTCCGATCCAACAGGAGATATCCAACAGGAAGGGTGCGTATTAAAACACAGGAGACGAAGAGTTTCGAAGCGATATTGACACATTAGTTGACCGTAATGTTGACAATATTGGGAGAGCCAAGGGAAGGAAAAACCCAAGATAAGACCAAGTATGCCGGGAGACAACAGATCGATTCCCAAGAAGCCGTGACGGACAACCGAAGGAGAACAACAGTTGAGACAGAGAGTCAGAGCGCCAAAAACAACAGAGCAAACCCAAGAGGAACCAAGAGGAAACCCATTAGAATTGACGAGTCGTGACGAGACGGTAGCGTTTCAGTGGTGTGAACACGTTTATGCAACGATGAGTTCAACCATTTTCGTTTTGTTTTCGTGTGCAGCCCAAGGTCGTTGACAGTGCGAATGGACGAAGAGCGCAGTGCGCAAGCAAATCGGTGCGACAAAATTGACCAGTGTGTGTCGACGCGTCGGAAGGCACCGCAGGTACCGAGCCGAGCCAGAAAAGCAGAACAGAGCAACCAGATGACAAGTGCAGCAGCGGCAGCAAAGGCAACGGAGGTCAGTCCACGATTAAGCCAGGCAGGTCAGGCCAGTGACGCAATGAGTGGAGTCGAGAACAACAAGTTTGAAGCGAGTAAGTCGTGAGTGTCGAGTGTGAAACCGAAATGCTGCGTCAGCTTTGACTAAGGACAGCTGAGTGCGCGGGGTACGCACGATCTGAAGCTTGACAGTCTTTCCCTCGAGGTCAATGGTGCGGATCTTGAAGTCAACCTGATACAGTCAGCTAAGGGTTCCAGTGAGATACGGGCAGCTCTACTTACACCAATGGTCGAGATGTAGCTCTCGGTGTAGGTGTCGTCGGCGAAACGAAGGAGAAGACAAGACTTGCCAACACCGGAGTCACCGATAAGGAGAAGCTATGGGTCAGTTCGAGTTCTAATCTCGGGATAGGCAGCGTGGGGCGTCTTCGGTTCAATCCCGGCAACCAGATAACGTCACGAGTCTAGGCTGGCGGTCGAGCACTGTCCTGCGCTGAGTTACAGACGAATCGCCGCCGCCAGTGACGTTCTGCGACGTCATGTCTAGTCGCGGCGCAATGAAGTTGCGTGAGGGGTGACGGTGGTGCGAACAGGCGGCGCGTGACGGTGCACTGTCTGTCGCTCCACGGCGGGCCGATGCTCACCTTGAAGAGGTAGTCGTACTCGGCGGTAGCGGCCATCGTGATTAAGTGCTAGGGGGTCTGTTGGTGAGTCACGAATGAGGCAATCGATAAAAGAAACGCGGATTGAGAGTAGTGACGACAGGTTGAAGTGGATCACGGGAAAAAGTGGGGTGGCAACAAGCGGAGGACAGCGCGAGTGATGAACAACGGGCGTGAGCGGGCAATGAAGGCGTGTCGAGGAACCAAGGTGACGTTCGGAAGATGAAGAACCGAATGATGGAGGCCAAGGCGGGCGCGGGTCAGCATCTGTACGCGTGCAGTCCTGCGTTGTTCGCGCGCGGGTCTGTCGAGGAACGATCAAACAGGTGCGGGGACGAGGACTCACCTGTGGACGGGGAAGGATGGATATGCGTTGGCCGTGGGTGATGGGGCCGTGGGTAGTCGTTGAGAGAGTCGTGCAGGAGATGAGACTAGGTGGCGAAGGCCTGAAGGAGTTGGTGTGGGATGGGATCGAACTTGGGATGTGGATGGATGTTGAAGATGAGAGAGAGTTGGACAGTGGCGTGGCCGAGTGCACGCCTGGGAGGGTTGCGCAGTGCACGCTGGCGTTGGCTGGCTGGCTGGGCTGGCTGGGCTGGCTGGCTGGCCGCTGGGCTGGGCAAAGGCTTCGGGTGTACGGCAGCGCCTGGCGACCATCCTACGGTGGGTGACCTTCCCGGCAAGCCCTGACCCAGCACAGCCAGCACAGCCAGCACAGCAAGAAGCAGTTCAGCCTGGACGGGCGTGCCTAACGCACGCTTAGTGTCGCACAGGCGCGTCAACTTGCCCATGCCTAATAGTCCCCCTCCCTCAGGCAGGCGGAATTAAGAGGTGTTTCGCTGCCCCTGGCCGTGTGGCAGGGTGGTCGCGTGTTTCTGATTCTGCAGTCAGGCCACCCAACCTTAATTATCGCGGTCTGGTCGAGACTGCACCTCTCGATCACCACACGAGTCCCATTGAACACCGATACGTACAGCGGTACAAGAGCAAGAGTCACGTCCCAACCTGCCTCAATCTCGTCGCTGTTATCGTGTGCCCAATCTCGTAATGCAACCGTCGCCATCACGCTAGCGGCGCTAGGAAGCACGCCGGACCCTGTCGCTGCCTCTTTGCGGCCGAAGGATGGTCAAGCGCACTGTCCCCTCATCTTTTTGCTCAATTACAAACAGCACGGTATGTTGGAATGCCTGCCTTCCCTTCTGTCCACACCATCCCGACTAAAGTGGTCCGTGAGCAAGACGCGCGCCCGATTTGTATTATGCAAACTCAACTCCCGCCCCGCTCACCATCTATGCCTGCCGGTGTCTACAGTGAGCGGTGACAGGCGATAGATAATTCATCAGATAGCCAGGACACCCAGGGAGGCAGGTACGCCCGGTTTCAGGACTCGGCCGTGACCGCCAATCAGCCAGCTCTCCGCCGAGTCGGACTGTTGTATTTTGGCTGGCGATAATCTCCAATCCTCACCGGCGCCGTAAGCAAATCTCAAAAGTCTGAACGCCGTTCGTCATGCCTCCCTCGACGTCGGCCCGAGATCTGCTTGACCGTCGTTGCTTTCTCGTTCTGCATATAATACTACCACTTCTTGCAACTGCTGGCCAGGAGCTCCCACGACCTTTTTACGACGACCTCACGCCCCCTCGTGCCGCCAGAGCAAAAAATCCGGCTTCCTCGGCTTAACTCTCCGACTCTCCGCCATTGCATACGCCTATCTTAGATTATCAACAGCGGTAACTGATCAGCGCCATGTCAGCAGCGACCGCCGCGCGCACCGGCATCTTCGGGCGGGTATGGGCTGCCTACCTCCGCGTGCTTGAGGAACACCCGCTGCGGACCAAGATGGGCACGTCGGGCTTCATGTTCCTGCTCGGCGACAGCATTGCGCAGTTCGGTATCGAGGGGCGGCGGCCGTTCGGGTCCCAGCCAGCAGTCGAGGACGAGGAGGACTCGCCAGAGTGGAACGTGAGTGCATGGAGTGTGCTGAGCGGGCGGACGTCGCTCCCAGCTGTACAACTGTCCCCGAAAGCTTACGTGCAGCGGAAACGCACACTCCGAATGCTCTTCTACGGGACCTGCGTCTTTGGCCCGCTCAACCACGCGTGGCTCAGCCTCGTGCAGCGTGTCGAGTTTGCGAACAAGTGGCGAAGTGAGTAGACCGGGCCGTCTTGGCTAGCTGCCTGAAAGGTTAAGTCTCATAGCTGACATCAGCACTTGCCGCGCGCGTTGCGCTCGACCAGGGAGTGTGGGGTCCCTTCATTGTGTCCAGTGAGTCTCCCGCTTACGTCTGACTTTCTGCCCGTGCCTACAGTATGCAGTCCGCCGTGACCCACGCCGTCGGGCGTACTCATCCCCGGCCGGCCGCTCGTAGCAGTCTCTGCGCTCCGCCGTCGCCAAGTGGAACGGAGCGCGGCGGAGGCGGGATTGGACCACAGCTACAACCTCTATCAGTTTTGAGCTAACAGCAGTGTTCTGGACGGGCAACGGCGTGATGGAGGGCAAGTCAGCCCCCGAGGTCAAGGCCAAGTGGGAGATGGCGTTCGTGGGGTCGTACTCCAAGTCTCTCTGCGTGTTTGGACCGACGCAAATCGTCAACTTCACGCTTACGCCGCCGCAACACCGTTTGGCCGTGCAGCAGCTTGTTGGTCTCGGTGAGTCCTCCTTCTTGCATTCCTCATCGCCGATGTGCCTCCCTCTGATAGCACTCTGTGCAAACTCACTCCTCCTTGGACTGGCAGCTGAGGAAGCGACGCTCAGATACCGAGGGCATCTTAGACTTTCCCCAGCTTCAATAGCTTCGAACTAGAGATCGGAAAGCTAACCCCCCCCCGCGCAGGCTGGAACACGTACATCTCATACATGAACAACTTCAACAACCGGCGCCTGAAGCTCGCCGCGGCCGAGCTCGCAGCCGCGCAAGCCGCCGAGGCCGAGGCACTGGCGCACGGCGAGATCGTGCGGTCCATCGACCCCGCGCACCCCGCCAAGGGCTCCCACGAGGCGGTCGAGAAGGCGCAGAAGGAGGTCGAGAAGCGCAAAGCCAAGCTGGACAAGATTGCGCATGCGCAGGGCGGCGGCGCAGACGGCGTCGCGACGAGAATGGGATACTAGAACTTTTTAGACTTACTTAGACTTTTTTTTTTTATGTTAGATGTGCATACTGTATGTGCATATGTGCATTTTTTGCTCCTATCGTCCGTGTGACACGCTACCATGCTCTATGACTGATGCTGCTCGTTGGATCTCGGCGGGTGGACTAGAAGTTGACAATGTCGCGGCCAAAGCACCAGGCCAGCGCCCAGTACACGGGCACGAGGATCTTGTTCCGCGGACTGAGCGCGAGGCTCATGTAGTAGCTCCTCCACATAATCCAGGCCATGAAGCCAGCCACGCGGCCGCGGAAGGTGGAGCTGCCGCTCCGGTCGACCATGGCCTTTTCGTCGCCGATGAACACCATGCTGCCGCGGTTCTTCCACTTGAACGCCGCCAGGTCGGTCACGGGCGTGCCCTGTGCCAGCTTGTTGAGCGATTTCGACATGTACGTCGCCATCTGGGCTGCGACCTGGGCCGTCGCTGGCAGACGCCCCGTGGTCGGTGTGCAGTTGTCACCAGTCGCCCAGACGTTGGGCACCACCGTGCCGCTGTTCTTGTCGATCACTTGCAGGTGCTCGTTCACCGTGATTCTGGGCTTTAGCTGTCGTCTGCGCCTAGACAAGCTGCGATGCAGCGGACGCGACTCACGAGTGCGTCTTGTCGTCCTTCTGCAGCGTCTGGAGCGAGTTGACGAATTCGTTCGCCTGCACGCCGGTCGACCACACGAGGAGACCGAAGGGGTCTGGGTCTGTCAGTTATCGCCCCACTTGCCATAGCTGGACTCACACCTCTCCCCGCTGTCGAGGTAGAGCGCGTGCCGGTCGACCTTCGAGATCTTCGAATTGGGCATGATCTTGATCCCGTCTCGGGCATACTTCTTCTCGGCGTACTCGCGCAGCGCGACGTCAAAGCTCATCAGGATACCCGGGGCGACGTCGAAGAGACGGATCTCAATCTTGTCCGCAATGTCGGGGAAGCGCTTGCGGACGTCCTCGTGCACAAAGTCGTGCAGCTCGGCTGCGAATTCGACGCCCGTAGGGCCGCCGCCGACGATACAGAACTTCAGAATGTCCCGCCGCTCCTGTTCCGAGAGAGAGGGCTCGTACGCCATCTCGAGACACTGCAGGAGACGGTGCCGGATCGCTCGCGCTTCGCGCACGTCTTTCAAGAAGTTGGCATTCTCCATCACACCCGGCGTCCCGAAGGACTGGGAGCGCGAGCCCGTCGCAATAATCAGTTTGTCGTACGGTACGTGGTAGGCGTCGGAGGGCGTGTACTCGGGCAGAATCTCGGCGCCGCTCGTGTAGTTCTTGTCGTGGGGCGAGGTCTGGTGCGGATCCTCGTATGGCGGCAGCGAGGGGGCGACGTGCACCACCTTGTTGCTGAGATCTGTAAGAGTTAGCTGTACTGATACACACCTTGAAGCTGGCTGCTTTACTGCTTCGAAGCTCGCAGTACGAAAGCTGGCCAGACTCACCAATCTTGTCCGCCCATCCCTGCGCATAGTTGACGTGCTTCAGCTTGCGCACGGCCTCGGTCGCAGCGCGGAACTCGAGCGTACCGACACATGTTGAGGCGAGGAAGGGGGTGAAGGAGAAGTAGTTGTTCGGCGAGACGACCGTGACTGCGGGCGTCAGTTGTGGTCTTCCTCGCTTTGTCTTCCCTCCACCGTCCCTCCGCAGTTCGAGCGCTGATATCTCTCACCCTCACCGTAGCAAGGACGTAGGTGGGTCAAGGTGGACAGCGGCTGCTGCCAGAGCTCCGCACTCACCATCATAGTGGTCCTTGTCAACCTTCCGTGCCGTGTTGTACCCCGCCCAACCCGATCCCAGAATGACGAGCTTCTCCTTATCGAGGACGGTCGAGCTGGAGAATGATCGGGTAGCTAGCGGCGTCGCAGCTCGCAGTGCTGTTGTCGAAGCAAGGGTCGGTGTCCGGAGTACAGCGCGGCGTATCGTCAGCATGGTCGTCAGTCTTGTCGAAGTAGTTGTAGAGAATAGATAAACGGAACAATGATGTCCAGCAATGAGACCGAGATAAACCACGGCAGGCATACGCGGATGCCAGAGATTTACACAGTGACTACTGGCACTGATGTCATGTCGTCATGTCTTCTGTGCTTCCCTGGGAGTGAAGCCGGCGGTTCCGTGCCTCGTGGTCGAGCTGGACCAGTCCGCGTGCCGGATCCGACGGACATGAGGTGAACTCCGCGACTAGGACCAACCCAAGCCTGTTAGGCTCCAGGAGGCGTAGCGGGGGCGCATTCCAGGCCGTTGTGCTCCGGTTCCGGCGTGATCTGCACGGTCGTTCGTCCAGTCAGCGGTTCAGCGCAGACTCTAGTCTGTGCACTCGCACAACGCCTGAGCGGTGCTGACCGTGTTTTGCTGACGAAAAGAGCCAGGAGCAGATCTGGCGCACGGGGCGGCTGACAGTTCGGGTTATGCGACTCTGCTTATGGACACAATATGCTTGTCCGGCGTGGCCGTGCATGGCCATGCATGCCCGTCGGCTCGGACGAGCCCGTACTGCGGGCACCGAAGAGATCTGACAGTGCTGCGTCAAGTCTCCTCTTCGATACGGACACTCGCGCTCTGACCGCGGGCTGTGGTTGCGCCACGACGGCCACGAAGGTCTGGTAATAGATTCCAGTCATGAATCTGCCGTGCGTGTGATGCATGAGGCATTCGAACCCGCAACTGCGCTGTGTCAGTACAATGGGAGGTGGCCCAGTGGCGCGGGGTATGCGCTGTTAAAGCGGGGCTTGCAGCAGTCACTGCTTCACGTGAAAGAAGACTAAACGGACGCTCCGAGTCATGGCGTTGTGGTCTGTGGAGAAGGGTGAAAGGTGAATACGATCTTCCGTGGCTGGTGGCTGACATTCTTTCATCGTGACGCGGGCTGCTCATTCCACAGCTCCCAGTTGCCATGTACAGAGCGCTTTGTACAAGCATGGAAAGCAGACCCCACTCGGGCCGCCGTGGGGGCCCTTGGGGCTGGCCAGGCTGGTGGAATGCGGCGCGACTGATATCTCTTGCAGAAAGCGAAACATCAGCCGCGTGCCAGCCTCGTGTGGTGGCTCACGTGCATTCACCGTACTCAGTTTCGGAGATTGATCGGCCCCTTCGGCGCAGACCTGTTCATGCCGATGTCGGAGGCGGCTGCCCGCAGACGCCTCTCAGGTGTCAGTACGGAATGCAATCACACAAACAGCGGCGGCAATCGCGCAGCCAACGTAACGAGCCATCTGCATCTTACATTGCCCACCTGATCGCGGTCTTGGCGGATGTAGCCAGATTTCTGATCACCGCAGCTAAAAGTGATACGGCGATTGCATGCACGCCCATTTTGCGTCCTCGGTTCCCATCGCTGGGGATCTGGGGAAAGCACGTCTTATCCCCTTCCTGGCCTCCTCGACGGACGCAGATGATCAGATTGGGAATATGCCACTGACAATCGCTTCGATGCCAGCCTGATCAGTAGAGCTGACCATGAAGGGGATCAATCAGGTTGGGGGTCGAGGATAGGGGCCACCGGACCGTGACCCGAGAACAAGGAACAGGTGTGCATGCCCTGGCCGCTGGCCCCTGGCTGACTGGTTGGCTGACGAGTCCTCGCCGACAGTCCGTGTCCTGTAGGTCTACAGACTTGGCAGAGAGCGATGGGCAGACAACCCATCAAAACTCAATCTTGAATTGGCACTGAATGGGCGCACGGTGCGACTGCCCCCAGTGAATGCGACCGTCTACGCCCAGGATGCGAGCAAAGTCGGGCGGGGGGAGATAAAAACTCTGATAAGCTCGTGCAATTCGTCGACAGGTGCTGTTTGCTACCTTTGTGCTTGTGCGCGATTAAGTGCGGCGTCGCATCCAGCTTGCATTGTGTGGCATTGAAAGGTACCGGAACTTGCGCAGGTGTGCGAGGCGACGCACGCGACGGCGTGCTCGTATTGGGCCACACTGGAACCCCGCGGACAGGATCTTGCAGGCGTTGCAGACGGTGCGACGGGATGAGGCAGAACCCCGCCAGGCCCGCCGCAGACCTCGCTAAGAGCACCGCGCTCAGCGCTCCGCGCTCCGCGATCGACCAATGGCCGCCGCAGATCACGAAACGGCCAACCTTCATGGCCCCGTGATTGCGGCGTGTGCAGAGGGGATGGGGCGACGCAGGCGTGCAGGCTCCGCACCGCGCTCAACGCCACGGCCGGCGGGGTGCGGAGTGCGCAGCCCGGGGCTCGCGGCGTCCGGGGCGTCGAGGGAGCCGGGAGAGCAGCTCGTACGAGTGAGCTCCGCGCGTTTGGGAGCCTGTGAGCTGTCCGTATTGGTCTGGGGCCGTTCATTGGGGAGAGCAGCAGTCACGCCGGGAAGCAGAGCATGCAGAGCAACCGCATGCAGCGCAGTCTGCCAAGAGAAACATCGCCGAGGATACTCCGGACCACATCGTTTGGAGCCAGTCACAGACTTCCACCGAGACGTGCGACCGCTCGTAAACGAACAGGCACAACGGCCGGTGTCCATGGGTGAGCTTGCGACCGCAGGACCGGAGTTGGACTCGGGGAAGTACCGGAATACCGCTCGCTGTCATTGGTAGCGGATACGGCGCGGGGCCCACCGTCATCGCACGCCGCTGGATATGACTGACATACCTTGACGCGCGCCGACGGGACGCTAATAGATATGAGCTGGAGGTTCTAGACGCGCCGTTGCGCCGCACTGACGCCGCACTCTGCCAGGCCTGGTGGCAGATCAGGTCTCGGTGTTGAGTTGAGGTACTCGGTGGACCTGTGGAGAAGGCACTGGGTGGAGCTCGCCGTCTGGTTGCGCACACAGGCCGCACACAGCGGCCAGCGGCTTGGTGACAGCTGGTGACACACGAGCCGTGCCTGTGACCCGTGAACCGCCCTGTCGAGCTGCTCTGAGCTCTGAGCGAGTAGCGATACGCTCTGACCTGGGGATGCTTCGCGACCACTGCCGCGTACAACCGTCAGCCTCCTGGGTGCCGCTGCCGCCCACTGATCGTCACAGGGCGCTGCAGGATATACATACTCTTGCCCCAGGACTCGAGCACGTCCTCAGCCTGTAGAACATCTGTAGAACCCTTTAGTGTTCCGGCGGAAATAGCTGCAACGATCAGGAGCGAGGACAGCGGGAAGTAACACACATGGTAAGGAGGAGATGGATATAGAGAATACAGCACTGCCCAGGAGATCAACCGCGAGTGAGCGACCATCCTTTGACCTGACTGTCACAGGGCGTACGTAAATACAACCCTCCTAGCGAGGTCTCTGTCTCGTCCACTATCAGTCGCAATGTCCGTGCTCGGAGCTAAGGCGGGGCAAGGCTTGGGCACGTGGAGTGGGCAGCGATCGAGCAGCGACGGCTCAGGCACGGGATGTGTGCCGTTGCCGTCGGCTTGTTTTGGAGGACGACTGGAGTCCCGCGGCGTCAGGTGTTGCTCGCTGCCCGCGGCCGTGTGCGGGCGGCTACGGCTGGAGAGCACGCATGCGTGTGTATGATAGGAGCGCTGTGCTCGATTAGTGGGTGCGATGGGCAGGATGTGGGTGCGTTTGTGGGAGAAGGTGTGGGGCTACGGGCGGCGCGCGGGAGGCACACATGCGGGCCAGAGGGAGACGATGCGGGGTCATGCGGGGCTGTATTTGTCCGTCTAGGGACGGGGGCCACTGCGACCCCCGTCATTGGTGCACGCCCGGCCCCCTGTCGACGGATCGAGGGGTGAGGCCCCGTCAAGCTCTGCTGGATGCGCATGCATTCAATGCAACACCTCGTACCTGGGATTTCCAACTCTGTGACACGCTGTGAGCATGGCATGGCATGGCAGCAGGAAGGAAGGAAGAGACAACAGGAGACAAAGGAGGGGTGACGAAACCGAAAAATGTGGACAGCATGGGTCTCACTCACTCTAGCAGAAGTGGCTGCGGATCCGGGCGACGGGCGACGGACGACGGAACGTCGGGTCGGGCGAGCAGACGGACGAAAACAGTCGGTCGCAGCCACCATCTGCCCCTCCACCGCCCAGGTGTCAGCCTGTTCTCTTTTCATGTGCCCATTCTTTGCCTGTGCCGCAGTGCAGAGTGGAATGCTAAGGTCCCAGCAGCTGGGGCAGTTCTGAGAAAAGAGATGTGTCAGGTGAGCAGCGAGAATAGAAATGGGGGCGGCATCGGCGGCAGTGATCGCGCAACGATGCAGGGAACTCGATCCCGACGACAGCATTCGCTTGCAGCGCGATGGGTGCTAATGGCAATCTGTAGATCGAGAGATGGGCGACAGGAACGGGATGAGAGACTCGCAGCAGCATGCAGCACCAAACACTAGGCCAGAGGAACAGGAGAGGAAACGCAGCTGTGTCAGATCGCAAGTGGAGGTGTCGCGGCGGCGGTCGACATCGGTCCTAATCGTTGTTCTCTGATCTTGCAGCCTTCCTGACCCGCGGCCCTGTCGCGCGGCGGCTGTTCCTCCCCCTCCCCCTGCCCCCTGCCTCTTCCTGGCCCTTCTGGGTTCCTTGGCATTCACGTTCGGCGACCTATCAGTGTGACACGTCATAAAGTATGAGTCACATGCCGAGACAACGGTGGGACAGTGGTGATTTCGACGACCGGTTACTGCTTTCCGGAGGCGGTGGGGTCACGTGTCGCGTGAGGACGAACTGATTGTGGACCAATGATAGCCGAGTTTGGCCGTCAGAACCGCGCTAGTGCGGTTCGGAGCGGGCTTAAGACGGGTTTACGGTTGCCCCAAGGAACCTGAGATCACCCAGTCGCGCCGCCGGCCTCGCGCGGGCTCCTGGCTGCTCTCCTAGCTCCTGGCTTGCTGCGCCCCCCGCCCGCGACGCCCGCCGTGCTCAGGGATGCCGTACATGGTACGGGGGCCCAAAAGATCAAGTTCGGAGGCAGCCTCAGGGTCCTTCCATCAGCGTCCCAGCACACCACCACCACCACCAGACACAACGGGCACCAGGCCCAAGGGGCACGACCCAGACCTCCCTAAACGACACACCGCCGACGACCGACTCCAATCTATCACCAACCACCAAACCAAGACCGCAAGACGTAAAAATCAAAACCAGCAGCTACCACTATCGCTCACCACCGAGCAGAAGACTACTTATTCCACAAGCGTCCAACCACATCGCTTCTTCCCCTCCTGACACCCCCTTTGACTACCCGCTTGCACGCACGTATCCTCACCTCTCTGCATTCTCATTCCTCTCAACAGCTCAGCGACAGTCAAACACCAAAGCCGCAACCTTCGGCATCGTCATCGTCGAGCCCATCCCCGAGGCAACGATTGATCGCCTTCGTCACCACCACTCGTCCTCACCACCTACCGTTCCCCTCCCCCATCTGTCGTCACCCCAGCCATGGCTGCCGCTACGACAGAAATCACCATCGACCCTTTCCTCGCCCTCTTCGGCGGGGAGCTTCCGGAGCCTGCCGCCCCCGAGCCTGGAGGTCAGCGTTCCCGTTCAGGCTGCTTCACTTGCCGTCGACGAAAAGTCAAGTGTGATGAGTCCAGGCCGATCTGCGAGAAGTGCCAGATCGGACACCGTGACGTGAGCCAGCTGCCTTGCCGTCATGTTTGCAGCATTGCTGACAATCCTACAGTGCACCTGGCCGCCCGATGACCCCGTTCAGCGCAGGAAGAACCGTCCTCGCAAGCCGAGGACGCACAGCGTTGCTGAGCCCCCTCCCAAGAGCCGCAAGTTCAAGCTCCCGTTCCATGCTCCGGAGACCTTTGTGTCGTCGCTCCCGATCATTGGCTCGCTCAAGGGCAAGGAGCGGGAAATCGACCTTGTTCCGCACCACCTGCGTGCAGAAATGATGATGGACCCGTGCGTCCCACATGTACCGACAGAGAGCTGACAACCCGCAGGTCGTTCCTCCAACCTTACTTCCCGAGTGTGTGAGTATCACAAAGTCCGGCGGACCTGATGGTGGAGCACACCATGTGCACACCCTGTCTCCGTCTTTTCGTGCCCTAGACACCACTTGCTGACCGTCACAGCGACGAGCGTCTGGTCATGCGCCACTACCTCTCTCGAACTGTCCACATCATTTTGGCCTTCGAAGCGCCACATAACCCATGGAACCCTTGGCTTACGGTGCACGCACCTCTTGCCTTCACTCACTTGCCAGGGTAAGTATTCGGAGCTTTTGGCTTACTCCTCGATGGACAGTCTGCTGACACGGTCTCCAGTGTGTCGCCCGCTGCCGATGCTCTGCGCACAGCCATGCTCGCGGTCGGTGCCGTGCACCTTCGCTATGTGTCCAACCCCAACGATCAGGAAGGGGCTTGGCGCATCACGCAGGCCACCCGCCCCCGGGTGCTCGAATTAGTCCGATGTGCCCTCGAGGGTCCAGACGGAACGCCCAAGACGGTCGATAAGACTGAGGTCGAGCTGGTTCTTGCCGCTTTGCTCAGCTGCACCATCGCATCTGTAAGTGGAGGCGGCTCTCCCGGCCCCGTTATTTGTAATTTCATCCTGACGTTTCACAGTCATTGGCCGCCGACGAAGCCTGGCACTCGCTCCTTACCTCTGTGCTCTCTCTTATCTCGCGCTTAGGTGGAGCACAGGCGCTCCTGGTCGACTCGCCGCGTGACCACCTGTCGCCTTCCCGATTCGTACTGGAGCAGCTCGCGGTCCGTGATGTCTTTGGCTGCATGTCCACGGAGCTTGCCCCCTCCATCCTGAGGGACGCCTTCACTCCCTGGTTCTTCGAAGCCGAGACTTGGTCTAGCAACGAGAACGAGTGGGAGAGCGTTGAGCGGATGTTCGGCATGTCCCGCGGCATGGTCGACCTCATTGCTCGAGCGTGTTCCCTTATCGCACGGGTCCGTGAACGGGGCTACATGCTCACCGAGCACAAGGCCACGACAGGGTCGCAGATCTCGACGCTGGCCCTTCGCCTGCCCCCGCGCGTGACGGCCAAGTTCCCTCAGAACAACAACACCCTGTCACCCGTGCCCAAGCAGGAGCTGGGTGAGCCCACCGCAGACACCGCTGCCATCCTGGGCACCGGCACGCCCACCACCAATGACGGCACGCCCCGTCTCAGCGAGCGTGCCGAGCTCGAGGAGCAGGCCAACAGCCTCCTGACCGAGCTCAAGGTGTGGGACAACTCGACAAACTTTACGCCGTTCCACCCGCGCACCCAGTACGGCAACATTGCTTACCGCCACGCCACCAAGATCCGTCTCCTCCGCATTGTCTTTGGCGTCGGCAGCAACGACCCGCGCATCGACAGCGCCGCCCGCGCCATCATCGAGCTCGCCAAGGAGATGCTCGCGATGTACGGCCGCATCGTCTGGCTCACGTGGCCGCTCATCATTGCCGGCTTCCACATCCCCAAGGACGACCCGATGCGCCAGTCGACCGTCGAGCTCCTCAGCGAGTTTGGCCCGCACGCGTGCTTCGACAACCGTGCCGCGAGCCAGATGATGGAGGCCTTCTGGCTCTACCACGACGACGACCCCGAGGACCTGACGCCGTGGGAGGTCGCGAACCGCCTCAACTCGCGTCCGTTCCTGGACTAAGCGGTCGCTCCACATCGCAACTATCATGTATAAAAATCTAGAAACGTAACAACCATCAAAGGGTTGGGAAAAAGGGCGCGATAGGGAGCGCCCGTGTCAAGAATAAGTCATAAGTAACAATAGTAGGGAACCTTGGAAACTGTAAAAGGATGCAGAAACATGTATGACTCATAAGACTTTCTTGGGCAGCTGCTGGCGTCATTGTGGAATGCGGAGCATGGGAGCTTACGTACCGCCGGCAGATGGAGTGGGAAGGGGTGATCTCGACCGGGCCTTGGTTGCATGGCAGCACTAGGGCCGTAGAGGGGAGCAGATGGTCCGAGATCGAGACCAGGTCGACGACGGTCAGACGACCGTGCATCAGCATGAGTGAGCTGTGCAGACGACAACGATGCATAAACCATAAACCCGAACAATTGACAAGAGTTTTCCTCACTGTGGAGCGGGTAGCCCCGTACCTCCTTTCCATTCTTTCTCCACCAGTTCCAGTTCCTTAGGTTCAGACGGAAGGACGCTTGTCAAACTCGACCTGGTCGACATGGTCGACCTGCGACACGTCCTCGCCATACCCCTTCTCCGTGTCCTCGACGTGCGCCACATGGTCCTGGGGCAGGTCGGGCTTCCACCTGCGAGAGCAGTACACGATGGCGGCGGCGATGAGCACCGAAGCGCCGCCCGTCGCGATCGTGGCGATCTGGCCGTTGCGGAACTTGGGCGCCTGCGAGACAGGCCACAGCGCGATGCCGTACCACAGCGCCCAGAGGTTGGAGAACAGGTTCATGCTGAAGAGGGTCATGGAGCGGAGCATCTCGTCGTCGCGCGTCAAGGCGTTCGCCCACGCAAAGTTGGAGGCTTGGCCTGCGTATCCGATTCCTGCACGTTAGTGGGGTTTGGTCGTCGTTGTGTGAAGAGGGGGATGATAGGACGGAGTGAGATGAAAGAAAGGCGTGAGGGGTTCACCGTAGGACCGCCGACCCCGAGCAGTCGCTGGGCACGCTGAGAGGGAGCTGGTGGGCAGTGGGCGGTGCCCGGTGGCCGAGTGACAGCGACTCAGAGTGGACTGAGGCGCAAGGGGCGCAAGGACGCACGGACGCACAGACACTGCGGCCGAGTGCGTCTCCCTCGCCATGCCCCGTCATCCTCGCCTTCCTCGCCACCCCTCCCCAAGCCGTGGCAGCGTGGCAGCACAGCCCAGTGGATCAGTGGCACACGGCCGTGGCACCATCGCGCCAAAAATCACCATTCTCTCCTCCCGTCTCCTCCTCTGTCTTCTTGAGCTTCCAAGTCTCAAACTCACCTGCAATGATGTACGCAAAGAATTTGGCGCCGGTGCTGATGTCCCACACGAGGATCATGATCGAGCTGATCAGAACGCTGATGTACATGATCACGTTGGCCCAGAAGCGGTGTCCCGTTGCGTCGCAGTACACAGTCAGGATGTACGTGCCTGCGCTCGTCAGCTTGCGCACGCCCCGCGCTTTGGCTTCCAAAGACTCACCCAGAATAGCGGAAGCAATAGGCGTCAGACCGAGGTAGTTCAGCGTAACCGGGTTCCACTGAATCGACTTGAGCCACAGCAGACACTCAGAGTACACTCCAACCTTCTCAAACGACGTCGCGCTGAGCATGAACAGGGCGCTGAAGAGGTAGAAGCGCCACGTGGTGACGATCTTGATGCACGAGGCGCGGAACCGGGGCCAAGTGATGACATAGTGTTCCGTCGGCGGAAGTCGCTTCAAACACAGCTGTCGCTCTTCTTCACTGAGCCAGAAGGCCTTGGTGGTGTGCGGAGTGTCCGGGAACATGAAGTAGCCGTACAGCGCGACCGGGACCGTGATCGCAAAGTCGATGAGGAAGAGCCACTTCCAGCCAGCAAAACCGGACCTTCCGTGCATCGTTTTCTGGATAGAACCTTGCATTACTCCCGAAAAGAACGAACCGAACTGCGCGGCTGTCACAAACACCTTTCGGGTCAGCAGCTTCACGTAGAGCCAAGAATCATCAAGATTGATGAAGAATTGAGGGAGATATGAAGGAAGGAAGGTAAAAGGCGGAAAATTCGGGAAAATCACTCACTGCCGTCCGTTTGCCGAGCTCCGAGTCCTTGTACCATGACCCAAGGATGTAGTGCGAGCCTGAGAACGTGCTAGCCTCGAAAAGAGCCATCACGAAGCGGATTCCCATGACCTGACCGGGGTTGGAAACGAATGCAAGTCCCAAGGTGCAAAGTCCCCACGCGAACACGCAGAACGGGAACCAGACACGTGGTGGGATGCGGCCCGATGCCAGAATGACCGCGCTAGGCCACTGGCCTACGACGTAGCCTGCCGTGAAACATGAGTTCACGAGCGTCAGGTCGTTTCCGACGAAGCCGACGTCCTCCTTCATTCCCGTCACATAGGCGTTGGACAAGTTCGTGCGGCTGTTGAGGTCAGCTGCTGCAATTTTGGGAGCTGGAGGATCCCCTTGCCATAGAAATCTGAGACGCCATGGAGCCAGAAGAGCGTGCAAAGCGGTTGTGATTGCTTTGGATGCTGGCAGCCACGACCCCGTGCGAAATCACCACAAACCACGCTCAGTCGCCACAACCACGCGATAAATCACGTGCCTTCACTCCAACCCACAGCCGGCTTGGCTATACTCCAATTTCAGAACAGTTTGCTTCCGCCCCCCATCAGCCGCTGCATCCGGCGGCAGCTGACCGGTGGAGCAGATGGCCCACATGACCGCATCACCTCATGCCCACCCCCGCCAGCCTCGCGACGCCTCTCGAGCACCAGCTCACCCAAGCACAAGCAAGACTCACTCAAGGTAGTTGACCCAGTACGAGAGACACACGTAGGAGAGAATGACAAGGTCCAGCTTGAACAGCAGCTTGCGCTCCTTGGGGTCCTCGGGCGGCTCGCCCCAGAAGAATTTCTCAATTTTGCGCTGTGTCTTGCCCATCGTGCTCGTGAGTTGTCTCGGTTCGTGGAGTCGGATCCGCGGGGGTGCTCGGTGATCGGGTAGTGTGCGATGCGCTGTTGGGCGCGCGTCGACGTGGGGATATGTGATGTGATGCGGTCTGTGATGCGATGTGGAGCGACGGACTCGGTTGCGGAGCGGAGCTCCAGTCCCAGCTCTGTTTGATCGCGATGCGAAGATGCGAGAGAACGATTCGAAAGATTGGCAGACGTGTTTCTTATGTGTGGGCTTGTATGCCGGCCGAACGCCTTCTGGGAGCCAGAACCTTGCCGGAATCGCCGGGGTGTTATCTTCGAGTCGCGGATCGCTCGGTTGCGGCGCCAGACCGAGTAAATACTGCCCAAATGCGCAAATGCGCGGCGCGTCTAAGTCGTGTATGAGTTGTGTTGCGGAGCAAGCCGCCCCGCTCTCTTACGTTCCTGCGTTCAGCGATAGTGTTCGGAATGACTTTACATTCTGTTACAGCGGCAGAAGGCCTACGCGACCCAAGGGCGAGCCCGGCAGGGGCGAGGGCAGAGCCGGTCATGTGCGATCGCACGATACGAGGGCTCAGGATCCAAGTGGAGGAGAACCGCGGTCGGGTGTTGGGTCCCGGGCCCTTACCGCTCCGTGGCACGGGAGCGCGCGCCTGTGCGCCAGCTGACGAGAATTCACCTCGAACGCCTCTGCATGCCAGTGCTGCCGCCCAGGCTGTTGCCCACCTGCAACCGCAAAGCCACCTGCTGCCCGCACGCTCCCCACGCCGGCGGCAGCACGGAAGTGCAGATTGCGGTTCGGCTGCAGCGCGCTAAAGAGAGCGATTGCCGAGTCGTGGCTGAGGCTCGTCGCGGGTTTTTTGCCCACTTATCAGAATTTCTGCCGTGTAGGACTGATACCACAACTGTTCACGACAGCCACATCAGAGTTCTGAATTGCAGACTATCTATGTGTTAAGTTAGTTATCGGGGCGCTATCATCCTATAGCTTAGAGGTCTTATTATTGGGTCCCAAAGCTCAAAGCAGAGATTGCGGGCAATCGCCTCAGAGGCAGAAGGGCCAGTTGAGAAAGAGCTAGGCGGAAGTTCAACCCGCTATGGACAAGGCGGCGCCACAGCGTATACGGTGCTATAGAGTGGGGGAGTCAGGACTGCGGCGAACTCTCGATACGCGAGACCTCGTCTATCTAACTCGTCTATCAGCTGTTTTGGCTCAGGCCAGGCAGCCAGGCAGGAGCGGTGTTCAACTTTAGTTTGCCGTCTCAGCCCACCTGGCCAAGGCGTGCTGCTCATGGGTCAGGCCGATTATGGCTGCTCGTTCAAAGCCCGAGGAGGCGCTGTCAATCGTCGGTGGCCGAGACAATGCGGCGATTTGTGATCCCAAGATGTGTTCAATTCATGTGTTTACTATGCTACTACAGACTAGATCTTACCCAGGGCCTTGGCGGCGACCTCAGCAAGGGCGAGCGCCTTCTCCTCCTCGAGGCGCATCGTGACAACCTGGAGACCAACGGGAGCGCCGATGACCTCCTGCGGGTCGTACCTCTCCCAGATGCGCTTCTCGACGTCGTCGCGGAAGTCATGGATCTGGACCTTCTCGTCCTGCTCCGTGACGAACGAGACGGGGAAGACGGCGCTGCTCTGGTCGGTGATGTTCCACATGGACGTGTACGTGACATGCTCGTACGTGTAGCGGGGGCACGAGGCGTAGGCCGACACGGGCGAGATGACACCGTCGAACGGCCGTCCAGTGCCGGTGAGCTCGGCAGAGGCCATCCAGTGGTCGAGCGCCTTCTTCGCATAAGCGGAGCGCTCGGCCTGGAGCGTCCAGAGGTCGCCGACCGCGGGCGGCTTGTCCTTGAAGTGCTCGGCGGCCGCCTCGAAAGCCTCCAGTCCCTTGGGCCACGGCTCACCTCCCTCCTTGATGAAGCCGGAGATCTTCGCACCACCGTCGCCGGCGAAGAAGCGCTCCAGGAGCGACTTGCTCTCGGCCGCGTCGTACGGCGTCCACTCGACGACCTTGTGGCCTGCCGCCTCGAGAGCAGCCTTGGTCTCGCGGAGCGCACGCTGCACCGGCGGCAGAGGGCGGACGAGACCGTTGTCAACAATCATACCAAAGCAAAGCTTCTCGGGGAGCTGGACCTCGCGCCAGGGGATCGGGACGACATACGGGTCCCGGAGCCACGGCTGCGAGCCAACGACAGTGCGGCACCACAGCTTGCACGCCTCGAGCGAAGCCGACATCGGCCCGTTAATGGAGCGCACGGCCTCCTGGCCCGGCATTCCGGAGCGGGCGCCGTATGTCGGGAAACGGCCGAAGGACGGCTTCAGGCCATAGATGCCGGAGAGGGCACAGGGGATACGGATACTGCCGCCGATGTCGGTACCAACGCCGAGGGGAGATCCTATTTGTCAGTTCTGCGATCGGGCTCGACAGCAACTCACCCTTAAAGGCCAGAAGGGCACCCTCGCCGCCGCTGGAGCCTCCAGACGAGGTGTCGCGGTTCCACGGACTGGCGGTGTATCCCCAGACGTTGTTGTAGCTCTCGGCGATCATCATGGCAGTCGGGACGTTCGTCTTGCAGAAGATGATGCCACCCTGCTCGCGCAGAAGCTGCGTCAGCTCCGAGTCGATGGAGGCCGGGTCGTTGGCCCACGCAACGAAGCCGACGGTCGTGTCCACGCCCTTGACGTTGAAGTTGTCCTTGAGCGAGATGGGGAGACCGTGCAGAGGTCCAGCGGGCTTGCCGGTCTCGGCGTAAGCGGCGTCGATCGCCTTGGCGCGCTCAATCGCGTCGTCAAACAGGATCTCGGTCAGACAGTTGGTCTGTCGTTAGTACGGGTTCGAGTGCAGAGGGGCGCTCATTGTTGCGCTGCGGGACGGCCACGCTCTTTCGCATCATGCACTCACGAGCTGCTGGGCAACGGCCGCGCGCTTGCAGAACGCAGTCACGACCTGCTCGGACGTGAGCTCCTTGTTGACCATCTTCTTGACAAGCTCAGGCGCCTCAGTGTCGGTGATCTTGATCTCCTCGGGCGAAAGGACGCCGCAGCTCTCGGCGACGCTCTGGACGTTACGCTCCTCGACGTCCTTGATGATCCACGCCTTGGGGATGAGCGCGTCGCGCGCAGCGCGCTTGCCGGCCGAGACGGCCTCCCAGTCCTGAGGGTTGACAGTCATGCTGTGTGATGTGTATCGGGGTGTGTAGGGCGGAGGACGGAGGTGGTGCCGAAGAAGCAAGCTATATGTGAGCGACCTCGGGGCGGCAGATAGCGGGCCGCTGTGGGGCCGCATGGTCTTCGTGCATACTGGCCGTGGCCTGGCCGGCTGGGCGCGTCGGCCTCAGCCGAAAGATAGTGGGCAGTGGCGTGCTAGGAACGCGATACCCGACTCTGGCCTGGAGCCGGGTGGGCCGCGGTATCTCTGCCGAGGGAAGCAACCCCCGACCACTACCATGGACGACGCTGTCGTGTCTGCTCAATTCGAATGCCACCGAAGGGCGCAGGCCGCCGCGGTTTCGCTGGGAGAGCGAGCATGGCGTACGACCGCTGGCCGCTGGGTACTCTGAGTGGCAGACGCCGAGATTGGCCGGGGAGACTTCGGTGAATTCGGCACTGGTCGCCGCTTCTTTGTGGCCGTCTCGGTACAGAGACACCCGCGTTATCGCACTAGAAGACAACTATCGCACTGCAGAAACCTCTCAACTTGTCGACTGACTCCTATCGCTAGCGATATGCTCACGAGCAGTCCATCGGGCCATTGGGCAAACCAGTTCCCAGATGTACGGTCTAGCTGCCGTTAAATTGTTCACCTGGCACTCACTGCAGAACTGAGAACTTTGGGACAATCAGGTCAGCTTTCTTGCAGGTCTTTACCACGAGGCCATCAGCAAAATCGATGTCCAGGCCATTGTTATGATGCTGACATCCAGACTGCCGCGTAGTCACCCTCGACGAGCTCTATCTGTGGCGGGCGGGAGGGACGGATGGGCCCCATCACGCCGCTTGCACTGCGGAATCATCATGGACCGCGCGAGGTGCAACGACTGAGGGCTGAGCACGTCTGAACTCTCCGATGGCTTACAAAGCACTATCAGGACCCGTCCACTCACTAAGCACTGTCGAATTGCTGTAGGACGTGCTCTCGAGAACATGCTCACGTGCTCTTTCTGGCTGCCGCCAGCTGCTTCACTGGTTGCAATTCCATCGACGTCATGACGGTATGCCGCATATTTAAGAATCCGGAACCTCTCTAAGCTGCCATATCGCGCAACAACAACAATGTCCTCACTACAGTTCAGCTCCTACGACGGATACGGCCAGTACGCGCTGGAGAACTTCCACTACTCGCAGGCGGTGCGTCTCGGTGACCGCATCGAGTGCGCCGGCCAAGGTGCGTTGCGCTCTTACCAATCGCTCAACCTCGCATCGTCTTCACAAGTCCTGCCAAGCTAACAATGAGGCGGATGGGACCCGGCCACAAACGCGATCCCGGACGACATCGAGGAGCAGATCGCTCAGGCCTTCGAGAACGTTGACTTGACAGTGCGCACGGCTGGCGGAAAGGGCTGGGACCAAGTCTACCGTGTTAACTCGTACCATATCCCCCTGGACGAGAAGGCGCTCAACGCCATGGTTGAGAACTTCAGGAAGTGGTGCCCGAACCACAAGCCGCTGTGGACTTGTATCGGCGTGCCGCAGCTCGGCTTGCCTGCCATGAAGGTCGAGATCGAGGTTGTGGCCTACGACCCGAAGTAGACGTCCCCGGAGCGGCCGAATCGGCCGAAGGCCACCGGCGGTCCTCTATCCATGTCGCAATCTCTAGGGCTTATACAGCTGCACCCCTGCTCCTTTGTCTTATGCATACGTCGTAGTCCAGCTGCTATCGCATCCCACAACGTGCTTCTCGCGCGGCACTGCTCCCGAACATCATGTGCAGCATGCTGTCACGTGCATCCCCACCACTTCATAGCTAGCCGTTCCTGCGATTCACGGTCAACCTTCCTCTTCCTCTCCGGTGCCGGACTCTCGGTGTCTTGTCACCGCCGCACCACCAGGCCGTGCCGCGCAACCCGCGCCGGACTACCGCTCACGGGGCCCTTGATCGCCGCGATGCCTCCGTTGCCAAGCCCCCACATGCTTGTCGTGGCTTGGCATGTCTGTCCGCCTCTGCCAGCTTCTGCCAGGAGACTGCCAGCGGACCACGCGTGGTGACTTCCCCCGGGTTTCAGCTGATCTGGAGCAAGCACGATCGGTGAATTTGGGACCGAGCACGGGTGCGAACTGTTGGACACTGGTGCGGACACGCCGCGGCCTGAGCGGCGGAAGCGCTACGAGTGTGATGGGAGCCCGGATGTAGCTGCAAGACACCGCAAGCAACGTGCTCAAACTCACATGCTGATCATGCTAACCACGCTGACGGTCCCCAGGTGCCCCAACTCACCCCCACTACGAACACGTCTGCCGAGTGTGCCGCGATGCTAGTCCACCGACGACGGAGGATGTGGGTGAGAACCGCACCTTGGCACGGGCTGCCAAGCTCCCGTTCAATGTGGTGTGAGAGATGCAGAGGCATTTATAGAGCCAAATGAACCCCCAGACGTGGCCCCACATCGACAGACAGACAGCAGCAGCAGCAATGACCTTTGACAAGTCCACCGTCAAGTTCTCCGCGTACGAGGGATGGGGCCAGACGGCGCTCAAGGAGTACCACTACTCGCAGGCCGTGCGGGTTGGCGACAACATCGAGTGTTCGGGACAGGGTGAGTGGCTTCCCTCATCAGTACCTCCATACCCGCTTCCCCATTCCCATTCTCATCCCCGTGTGCCTTCAGACAGACGCCATTGTCTTCCCGCGCCCTCTTCTGCTTCCGGCAAACTGACCCCTTCAGGCGGCTGGGACCCGCAGCCCCCGAATGCGATCTCGGAGGACGTCGAGGCCCAGATCGAGCAGGCGTTCAAGAACGTCGAGCTCGCGCTCAAGTCTGCAGGCGGTAAGGGCTGGTCACAGGTCTTCCGCGTGCGCTCGTACCATCTCACCCTCGACGATGCCGCCATGGACCTCATGATCGCCAACTTCCGCAAGTGGATGCCGGACCACTGCCCCGTTTGGACCTGCGTCGAGGTCACCCGCCTCGGCATTCCGGGTATGAAGGCGGAGATTGAGGTTGTCGCTCACGACCCGAAGAACTGAGTGCTCTGGGCACATCGGGCCGGGGAGCCGGAGACGGGGAGAGATGCGGAGCGTGGTGGCCAAGAGGGAGGCGAGGCCCCGACCGACGCCGCGGGACGCTCATGCCCCGCTCTGGAACAGCCTGCGCCGCAAGGCTCATCAGCCTTAGTTGTAGTTATTCACTGGATTAGGTGTGAGAGATGAACAAAGAAGTGTCAGAAGGCCCAACAAAGGCCGCCGCCTGGTGGTCTGGACGCAAAATTCCCTGACAGGCAGTGACTCACGACTCGAGTGGTAGTAGTCGAGAATTTGACCATTTCTGACTTATGTTCGATATCTGGGCAGACTTTGAGTCGTCGCATGCATACCTGCTTTGCGTGGGCAAGAGTCGTACCCGTCTAGACCGATACGAGCGCCTGGTTGTATCGGTGGGGGGAGAGGCAGACCAAATATACGACGCGGCAAGCACAGAAATCGCGGGGGCCCAGGTTCGAGAGCAGAGCGGTATGCGATTACGGCCCAGGCCGGTGAGGGATCCGCCTGAACCTGATTCCTCAGCCAATCAGTTCGAGCCGAGCGTCTAGCCGAGCTCGTGTATCAGCGACTCACAACCTCCACCAGCGCCATCCACAGCCTGCACGCACTCAGCCAGACGCTGATGGGCTAGTCGCTGGCCGCTGCTCGTCGTAAGAACGCCGCGCTGATAAAACCCGTGTCCCATTGCCCGACCCCGCCCCTTTCTTGTCACCGTCCACTCTCCCCCCTGTCTCTCGTGTCACTCAAGATGATGCGCCCGACTGTCTCCTCCCTCCGCGCGGCCCGCGTCGCCCGCTCCGGCGCCGTCCGCGCCTTCTCCTCCCGCGACCTCATCCCCAACGAGCCCGCTAAGCCCGAGGTCCACACCGACTCCGTCCCCGGCCCCGCTAGCAAGGCCTGCGTGAGTTGTCACGTCGATGCATTCAACTGACGTCCAGTCCGCCGAGATCGACAAGATCCAGGACTCGCGCACCCACGTCGTCGTCGGCGACTACGAGAAGTCGAGCGGCAACTACCTCGTCGACGCCGACGGCAACACGCTCCTTGATGTGTTCGGCCAGATCTCGTCGACTGCTCTCGGCTACAACGTTCCCCAGATGATCGAGCTCGCCAAGACTGTGAGTTACCTAGCGTACTCGTGCCGCGTGCCTCGGCGTGTGCCGGCTGTGCGCCGGTCGTGCGACAAGAGTTCCTCCGCTCTTGAGCAGACGGTTCCTCCGGTATCTGCACCCATGGTACACCCACGTCACCGCGGCGCCCCGTTCGTCGTTTGTCGCACTGAGAAGGATACCGGGTTGCACTGGCTCACCAGCTTGCACGGCAGGCACCGCACTCGACACGAGTTTGCGATCCTCATCGAGCCTGAACTGACCCACAGCCCGAGTTCATCCACGCCGCGCTTAACCGCCCGGCGCTTGGTTCGTTCCCGCCCAAGAACTGGGCCGAGGTCCTCGAGACGGGTCTCCTGACTGTCCGCCCGAAGGGTCTCGACCACCTCGTCACCACCCTCTGTGGATCGTCTGCCAACGAGACCGCCTTCAAGGCGGCGTTCATGGCTTACCGCCAGCGTGAGCGTGGCTCGGCCGACGCCCCCTTCACGCAGGAGGAGCTCGAGTCGTGCATGCTGAACCAGGCCCCTGGAGCCCCCGAGCTCTGCGTCCTCTCGTTCAAGCAGGGCTTCCACGGCCGTCTGTTCGGCTCGCTTTCGGCCACCCGTTCCAAGGCTATCCACAAGATCGACATTCCCGCGTTCGACTGGCCCGTCGCCCCCTTCCCTGAGCTCCAGTACCCGCTCTCCGAGCACGAGGCCGCGAACAAGGCCGAGGAGGCGCGCTGCCTTGCCGAGTACGAGGACATTCTCGTGCGCCACAAGGCGCACAAGCCCGTCGCGGCGGTCATCATCGAGCCCATCCTCTCGGAGGGCGGCGACTGCCACGCGTCGCCCGAGTTCTTCCGCTCCCTGCGCCTGATCGCGCGCAAGCACGGTGCCTTCTTCATCGCGGACGAGGTGCAGACCGGCGTTGGCGCCACGGGCACCTTCTGGGCGCACGAGAAGTGGGGTCTCAGCGCCGAGGACGCGCCCGACTTTGTCACCTTCTCCAAGAAGATGCAGCAGGCGGGCATCTTCCACCGCGCCGAGACGCGCCCCAACGCGCCGTACCGCAACTACAACACGTGGATGGGCGACCCGATGCGCGCGCTGCAGGCGCGCGAGATCATCCGCATCATCAAGGACAATGATCTCGTCAACTACACGCGCGCGACGGGCGACGTGCTCACTGCCGCGCTCAGCGACGTCTTCTCGCGCCACCAGGGCCTCGTCGAGAACCACCGTGGACAGGACGAGGCCACCTTCCAGGCCTTTGACATTGCCAACCAGCAGAAGCGCGACCAGTTCCTCGGCAAGATGCGTGCTGCCGGCGTCCAGATTGGCGGATGCGGAGACCGCGCCGTCCGTCTCCGCCCCACCCTCACTTTCGGCCCCGAGCACGTCGCCATCCTCGCTGACAAGATGGACTCGGTCCTCAAGGAGATCAAGTAGAGAAGCGAGCGTAGCGAGCGTCTGGGCGCGCGAGCGTGACAGTCTGTCTCTTCATCAAAAATATATCTGGGTTTAGCTTGTCAGCAGAAAGAAAATGTAAATTAATCCCATCCAATGCAATATCTTCATGTGCACGACATGCAGAGCGAGCGCAGCGAGCGTAGCGTAGCATAGGGGGTCAGAGGGGCTTCAGTCAGGATGGCAGTCTGTGCAACAAAGTACTGATGAGTCGAGTCCTGATACATTTCCGATTCTGCCGGGTACAACCACTTGATCGCTACACGGTGGTGTCGCCACCTCTCTCTCTCCTCCTTCGCTGCTGAGCGTGCGTGTGTACACTTCATTTCTGCCTCCGTTTACTCCCAGATGGGCCCGACGCTCGCCTGGCGCATGCTCGTGCCACCGGTCGGGAGGTCGGGGGCCCGCAGCGTCGCGCCCATGTACCGCACCTTGGCGGCCGAGTATGCCTTTCCGTGTGCGATGTCTGCGTTCCTGAGGGCCGTGGCGTGTGCGTCCGCCGCCTCCTTGCAGGTGGCGTGGTACTGGTCGCGCGCCTCCTTGTGCGCGCCTCGGACGGCGAGCTCGAGCGCGTTCCGCTCCTCATCGGCCTCCTCACAGGGGGGCGGGAGAGGGTTCTCGGCCAGCGCCTGCTCGAGCATCTCCTTTGCCAACTCCTCAGAGCGGGTCCGGTGCTGGCCCGCCATCCTCTCCATCGCCAGGCGGCGGACGACGGCCGCGTCCTCCTCCTTCGCCCTCTCCTCGCCCGCCAGTGAGAGGTTGAACACCTGCTGCTTCCCGCCCGAGTGGCGGCGTGCCATGCCGCGCTTGTTCCGCTTCGCGCGGCGCTGCTGCATCGCCACCTCGGCGCGGAGCCAGCGCGCCCGGCGCCCAGCATCTTGCGCAAGCCACTCGAGCTGCGCAGTGGCGACTGTCGCCGACCAGCCCTTCTCCCCGTTCAGCGCTTCCATGGCCGAGGCCATGCCGTCCCGGATCGCGTCGGAGGGAGGGACAACCGCCTCGTCGAGAACCGTGCCCGTCGACGAGTAGAGCGAGGCATTGTCGAGCATGGTTCGGTCGGAGACCGCGGTACGCTCGCTGAAGATACTGGCGAGCGTGCCCGCGAAGGAAGGCGCGATCGACGCCGCGTCGTCGTCCCGGTACGGCTGCTCGGATTGCGAGTGCTCCAGAGGAGGCATCGTGGGCTCCTCGCCAGTACCGGCAGGAGCGGAGCGGCGGCGCCCGGGGACGCCGGGGCGGGAGGCGTTGTTGCCCATGTCGTGTGGGTGAGTAAGCGGTGGGCGGGGAAGGCCGGCGGTTCTTATCTGTGGGCCGGGGCGGTCGATATCTGTGGAGTTGTCGGTCTCGGAGTCGGCACTCTCGGCGTCGGCGTTGATCTGAGACAGTCGAGTACGCGTCGTGTGAGATAGATGAGAGTACGATAGCAACCTCGTCAGCGCTCTTTTCCCAACCCTCAGTCGGCGTGGGCAGCTGACACTGACAACCTCCACCGGGTAACCGGTATCAACCACCCAGCGCCGTCTATCAGCGCACGTCCTGCTGCGCAGATCCCACACTTCCCCACACTCACGTGGGGCCAAGGGCAATGTTCGCCAACCAACCAGCCATTGCGGTGCGCACCGCAATCTGTCGTCATCGCATTAGGACTTGAGCCTAATCCAATTACAAGCTTATCAGAACGCCGCTCTGCGGGGTACGAGGATGGGTCTGACGTCGCTCGCTGCGTGCTGCGAGGAGGTTCCTTGAAGCTGAGATGCGTGCAGGGGTGGCACTGGCAATGTTCAGGCAGTTGGGTGTATGCATAGCGTATGTCTGCTGACACACATAAACTCTCGGAGACTGAGAGGGACGAAGACGCTGCACGCGCTGCAACGGACATCCAGCTCAACAAACATCGCGGACAGTGTGGCACGAGGCGGTGGTCAGCATACGAAGTGGTACAAGAGGGCTGCGATGAGGAAGTGCAAGAAGTCCTCCTGGCCTGGTGATCACCGCTCGTTAGCTGAGACACCTTTCCTTCAACATCCCAAGCCCGGGAGGTGTGGCTCGCGAGCTTTCTTAGACACGGGCCCCGAAGGGCCTCTCCCAGCTCTCCCAGATCTCCCAGAGCTACTGGAGCTTCGGAGAGAGCCCTCAGCTGGCGCGGCAGGATTGTTGCCACAGAAGAGACGGTGTGCTGCAGGACGCGAGATTGCCTTCCGAGCAACACGTAGATGTGCTCGAGCCGCACAAGCACGGCTAGCTTGCAGATCATACACAACAGCTGCTGTGCACTATCGCACTGGCTCGGGGGGACCGTGAGGACGAACGCCAAGATACTTGAGGGCTACAACGCTGGGGCGCAATGGAAGCGTACCGAGTGCTTCTTGGGCAGGTCTCGACCTGCCAGAGAGGGCGCAGTGTGCGTTTCATAAGCGCTGTCAGCCCAGCTCACGCGGCTGCGCTAGACGGTGCATAATTAAGCAGCGGTTGACTCGATTTCTCACTAGCCAGTCCTACCCTTTACTGTCACCCGACCTTCGGGCCATCTCAATCAACAAGGAACACCCGCTTTACAGCACCCCACCAGTTGAGGTTGACAGGAAGCAGGCCCGAGGGCGTGAGCTGTTGCGGGTATCTGCGGAAGCTGACGCCAGACGCTTCTCCGCGGGGAAATGGCAGGATGCAGGGTGAGCTTGGTTCGTTTCGCTGCCTTGACAAGCTGACTTCCAGGACGTAGCACAATCGCGTTGTCCCCAGCCTCCGCTTCTGCAACTGCTCAGCCTGCCCCCATCGTCCGAGACAACAAGGCGAGGTCAATGACGCTGATGGATCCACGGCTAACGAGCCATCTGCAGACACTGTAGCGCTTCGCCGTTCCTGGGGGCGACGTGGGACAGCCCAAGAGTTGTCAGTGCTGCCTTGAAACCGAAGGGGTGATTGTGGTGAGCTCAGGGGGGAGTCGCTTTAGCTAAGATCAGCGATGAAGTTGAAGCTAGTACCGGCACGGCCAATGGACGGAGTGAGCGGGCACCTTTCCTAGGGAAAGCGCCCCGGACTCGCGACGACCCGGTGAGCTGGTCGCAAATGGTTCGAAAGCTGACTCCAGGGCTTCCGTCTTTGGCCCAGTTCGATGTCGGCCCAGGCAAACCCTAGCCTTAAACGACATGTTGAATGAAGTCGCTGCGTGCTGGCGCTTCTACGGCTTGTCGCGTAGCTCGCATCGGCGCCTCTAAACAGAAGGCTCCGCCAGTGGGTTGGTGCAAGGGTGAGCTAGATCGTCGCTTGGAGTGAAGCTGATCTCAGATCGGGCGTTGCGAAAGCCTGTACCTGCTCTTCCATGAACTGAGCCGAGTAACGACTGACCGCGCCGGCAAGTTTTGTCCGTGGCGTCATCAGCAGTCAGCAGAGGCGGTGTGAGTGAGCTGCGACGGGCCTTCACAGCTAATCGTCAGTGTGATGCCGGCAACAAGTCCTCCGGTCCATCTGCCACAGGCCAATTCGGTCCAGAAAGGTAAAGCTCGAATCCCCCTTCGGTTCTCATAGCTGAACCCAGCCATCGTCAGACAGGCTGGTCCTGGCAGCGAGTGGGCAGGAGGACGGGGGTTGATCGAGAGCGACAGAATCACCCCGCACAAGGACGCGACAGGTGAGGGGTAGAGTTCCCATATCCGATGCAGTGCTTCCTTGAACACTTCCTTCCCTGTTCTCGAAGTGGTCGCGGCAGGACGTTCAAACCCCTGGCTTGCCCCCGCGAGCAATCTCAGCTATCGGTGGCTAACTCGCTCGCCTGGTGGTGATATCCCTAGGACGTTATCGGGCGTTAGTCCATCGGGGGTCATGCTATCGTCTTTGATCAGAGCGTCAGCGTCAGCGCTTTCCAGACCGCGCCGTGCCGGGCTCAGCGCAATTGACACGGTCGAAACTTGATGGTCGCGCGTCTCTTCCTCGTCCACGGCAAATGCTCGCAAGCGGCCCGGCCGCTGACCACCGCCGTTCCATGTTAGTACCGGGATGAAGCTCACACAGCAGTATCAGACGAGTCTCGAGGTTCCGTTGGGGGGGAGAGCTTCTAGGTCGAAGGAGGAGTGTCGCAACCTCAAGACATTCGACACGTTCCCAAATCGAACATCGAGACTCGCATCCCCATCACCCGTGCGACGCGGAGCAACGCAGCCCCCGATCGCGCAATCGGCCCCATCATCCCCTTCTGTGCCACAGTCACGCCCAGCAGGAGTACGCATCTGTAAGAACTCACGAACGTGGCATTGTCAGAGCCGAACTGGACAGGCACGGTGGAGTTGCAGGGTCGCTTGACTCTATATGTGGAGCTAAGATGGTCTCGGAGCGTGTGCCACCCAAAGTCTAAGAGATGCCGACCCGTGCCAAGTTTCGTGCCCATTCGTGCCATTCGTGTCATTCGCTTCCGCGTGCCGATGATGCCGCCCATGCCGCTCGGACGGAGGAGGCATGAGGCGCCCGCGTGCTGTCGTAATGTGATCAATGTGATCGGCGCGAAATACCGCCTCAATTCGTGCACTCGCTCGCTCGCTCCACACGTTCGAATGACCTGTTTCACGCACACCAGGATACAAGGATACAAGAGCAAGGCACGCTGACCGAAGCCCCCTGCCGGTGCCGAGACGGACATCTGCACCGAGGGTGCTCGCTGCCACACCACACCACACCTTCAGCACACACGTTTCACGAACGTGCTACTCTCCAAACCTGTTGCTGTGAATCGTGCCTTCGTCCTTCTGGACCTTCACATTGCCGTCGGAGACAGCTCGCTGGGCATATTGGAGCAAGCGAGCAGGCGAGCTCGTCTACGTTTTTCTGTGGTCAGACAAGTGAAGCTGCGGAGTGGCTCTGGGTTATCATAGCGACTGGACTGAGCCCCCCTGCCGCGCGATGGCTGAGATGCGTCAGACCTTGGCTAGCGCCGTTCAGTGTTCATGCTGCATTGCGTCAAGTTTACGCCAAAGGACCAGCTAGCTGCGTCTTGCGTCACTCCAGAGCCACACTGCCTTCCTATCCCGCTGGCTCCGCATGCTCTTCCGCTTCTCCCCATCGAACTCGCCCCGCCGCGCTCACCCGTCCTGAGGTCCAAAGCCGGCATCGCTGCGCCTTCCTGCCTTGCCTCGGACCATTGGCTTCGGCGGAATGCTGCGCGAGCCCCCGGGGGCAGAGCGGCGTCGGGGCCGGAGCCCGAGCCCGAGAGCCGGAACGGAGTTGGAGCGCGGAGATCGAGGGATCGAATTGCGTCAGAACGGCTAGTGCCGCCGCCATCCAGTCCTGGTCGGTATGCGGAGAGGTGAAGTTTTGCGAGTTTTCCTGTCATGCGTGGAGCGTTGCTCTAAGCTCGTGAGAATTTCTGAAATTTCCAGACGCAAGTCGATCTCCAGATCAGAGTCCAGATGACGGTCCGATCCACCGATCTGCTGTTAGCGATGTCCAGCGATCGTTAATTCAGTTAGTGTGAGAAGACAGAGCCCACTGCAAGCTTAACCTTTCGGTGCACTAATGAATACATTACAGAGCTGCTGAGAGCTGGAATATGATGAGCGTTATGATGAGGAGAATGAAACTAATCTAATGAGATTGCCTAGCGCATTGTATAGTGGCGTGCGAAGATCCGCCGGGATCTATGAGAGAGCCTTAGCGCTTCTCGTTGTGGTGGTCGCCGATGGCATCGGCGATCGACTGGCGGGTGATCTGGCGCTGGATCTGGAGCTGGTCGTCGTGCGACGGATGCGGGAAGTCGTCGTTGAGCTCGGCGTGCTTGAACTCCTTCTCGAAGAACGACTCGGCGTTGGACGAAAGCTCGTCGTCCTCGGCGGGAACAATGATGGTCTGTCCGGGCTCCTCGAGGGCCTTCTGCTGCTGGCGGGCCTCCCACATGACACGGAGCTCCTTGATGCGGCTCTGGCGGTCAAGCTCGGGGTCGTAAGCCTTGTGACGCTTGAGGACAACACGCTCGAAGAGGGACAGGTGGCGGGGGTTGACAGCGATACCGTGGTAGTCCTTGGCGCGGCCCTCACGGACGAAAGCCCAGTAGCGGTCCTGCTCACGGAGGTCGAGGCCGGTAACGTCAGGGATGAAGATCTCAGTGACGATCCATCCGAGGAATCCGAACCAGCACACAACCCAGAACTTGGTGTGGTCGTCAATGTAGTTGTAGATGACGGCGGGCATGAGGGCACCAATCTTGCCAGAGGCAGCCGAGATACCGTGGGCAGTGGCACGGACCGAGATGGGGTAGACCTCAGCGGCAAGCAGGAAGGTCGTGCAGTTGGGACCGAACTGCTGGAAGAAGGAGGCGAGGAAGTAGATCGTCTGGAAACCAGCAATGTGGGCGCGCGAGCGGAGCTGCGTGTACCAGATGGCGGGGAGGAGGTAGAGGATACCGCAGAACAGCAGGCCGATAGACTGCATGCGCTTGCGTCCGTAGAACTTGTGGTCGACCATCAGGGCAGCGAGATAGTAACCGACGAGCGAGACACCGACGTTGAGCAGGTTCCAGAGCCATCCGGTCATGACAGACTTGGAGCCGGGGGTGATGACCTTGATGAACGACGAGGCGAAGAGCTTAGCACCGTAGAAGAGGAAGTCGGCAGTGAGCCAGCCCATGGTCGTACCGATGAGACGACCACCGAAGTGGGTAGCAACGAGGCGAAGCGACTGAATGTCGTAGCCAGACTGGTTGACACGAGCGTTCTTCTTCGACTTCTGGAGAGCGGCCGAGGAGTAGGTCTGCTTGTAGTAACGGTGGTAGGCGAGCCAGAGGGTAGGGGGGATCATGAAGGCGAACGAGAGACGGAACGTCCACTGAGCGGTCGTCTTCGAGTAGGGCGGGGTCGAGCCACCGTGGAAGATGAGGAGCATGACAATCAGGAGACCCTGGTTGAGGAGCTGGCCCCAACCCTGCATGAGGAACGCAAGAACGACGTTGCGGCCACGGTGGAGCTTGTCGTCGGTCTGCGAAGAGCCAGAGGACGAGGTCTTGGCCTCGAGAGCGGTGGTGGAAGTCATGGGGTACTCGCCACCGACACCGAGGGTGTAGACGAACTGAGACCAGGCATAGCAGATGACCCAACCGTTAAGGGTGGTACCCCACGAAGCGGTAAGCATGACGAGACCGAGAGCCATGACAAGAGCGTCCTGGACGAGACCAACACGGCGACCAATCCAGTCACCCTCGAAACCGACACCGATCTGACCGCAAATGATACCAATGATCTGGATGTATGAGACACCGGCGACCCAGTTGGCCTCACAGACCTCGTGGGTCTTCCAGCACTCGGGCCAGACCGACTGGAAGAGCGACGAGATGTTACCGATAGAGACTGGTGGTAGTTAGCGGCTGATTCAGACAGATCGTGCCATGTGCGCCATGAATGATGCTTCTTTGTTCTGGATCGGCGCTTGAGCCGCGGGCCGTGGGGTGCGAGGTGACTTCCCCGGGGTTCGGCAGATAGCACTAGCGCCGGCTGGCTGTGCACGCACGTTCCCGTGCAGTGGATCGGCGCTGAATGACAGAAGTGGCAGGGCGCACCACTTTAGCCCATTCACAGCAAGCGCATACCTCAATTTAACCACTGGGGCGAAAGAGGCACCTGTCGAAAATTGCCGGCGCAACAATGGAAACAGGATGGAGCACATGATGGCAGGAGAGAGAAACTCACAGATCGTGTAACCCTCGGTGAACATGCCCATTCCGGTAACGACGTAGCGGCGGCAGTAGGCGGTGAAGGGCGAAAGGGGGTCGTTCTTGAACATCTCCCAGACGACCTTGAGCTCACGCTTGCACTCGGCGGTCGCCTGGCGGTTCACCCAACGCTGACGCTGCTTGAACGGCAGGTCGGCCTGGATTGTCAGCTGGCTGCATACAGGATGGATTGGCTAGTTCGCCGCCGGCTGGCTGGAACGTGCGGTGCGAGGAAGACGCGTGTAGCAAACTTTCTCGAAGGCGCTGACGTCGCCGCCGCCTACCGGCTGGATTGCCGCTACTCACCCAGTAAACACCCTCCTCAGTGTAAGAGTCCTGGGGGCAAAGGTCGTTGAAGAGAGGGTGCTTCTGCGAGAAGTCGACCTTCTGCTCGCCCGCAGGGAGACGGTCCTCGTCGCGGAGCTCAGGAGGGAACATCCTGTAGAGCTTTGGGCGGTGGTCTTGGCGAGGACGAGAATAGGTGTGCTTTTTGCTTGGAAGCTAGCTTGGGGGGTGCGCGCGGTGGTGTGCGTGTACGGCGCCAAGTCGTCGAGCTCGATGCCAAGTCTCGATAAGACAGGAGTGGGTGACAGAAGTGTCGGAAAGAAGTTTGGAGGGAAAGGCCAAGAAATGGGCGTGCGCTGGGCAGTAATAAATGCGGGCGGCTGGCAGACCCGGCTACGGTGGCTACGCCGGGGCTGCGCTAGGATTTCGTGCGCAAACTGGGTCCATACCCCAGACAGACTCGCGTCGGACCTGCGCCGGACCTGGCTGGAGTCGCAGTCTGCCCGAGGCCAGCTCGTAGGCCTCCTTTGGTGCAGAAGCTGACGAGCTACGCCTGACGCGCCCGGTATGCCTGAACGCCCTCTTTGGAGAAAAAACCCTCTGCGAGGTGGATCCCTGACGTATTGGCCGGTCGCTTCTGCAGTAGGACTCGCCGACTCGCTTACAGGTGCCGGCGGAGCTTGCGGTGCTTTACGATTTCTGGAAAGATAGTGGTTTGCGCCCTGGCGCGCCCCCCTGGCTGGGCGTAGGCGAGGGGCGTGCCCTGTCTGGCAGAAATCTTTCAGTGCCACACGTGGGTGCATCTGGGACCAATCAGAGGCGGAGTTGGCCCGATCATTAGAAACGTTCGTCGTGCCTGTCGATGGCCGCTCGATCCGCCTCCTGATTCTGTCCGAACACGACCCTGAATCGCCAAGCGATGCACACCTGCAATCCCGCACCACTTGTCCTTCTGAGCTCATTGTCTGCATCCCATCCATGGTCTGCGGCTTGGCGAGCAGTCACGTTTGCAGCTTGGCACGCAAGAAATACCTTGTCGACCTGATGTGCTCATGTAGATCGGTGCATGTGATAGAGGTCGTGTGACCGAACGCCGTTGACGTCGACGGAGCGCTCGGTGGTGACGAACATGCCAGTGGTGGATCCATACAAGGCCAAGACCAAGCTCACGAACGTGCGTGAGGATGCGGCGGCCCGTACCGACGCACTGGCGCGCGACTGGTTTCTGGCCCTGGAACTTGCGGCCCCTCAGCCTGAGTCCACGCCTGCCTCGCCTTTGCGCGGTTATTCCTGTCATCGCTCACCACCCGGGAGCAAAATTTTCGGGCCGACTGGTCCACCCCTCCACCACAGACACACCCGCATGCGTCCAGCACCCAAAGTCCGCTTGAATCCGCTATCAGCAGTCACGTGACCGGATCAGGATGTCCAAGTTCCGCGATCACAACCCTCGGTCAGAGGCACCGGTTGTGGCATTGGCTGGCTCTCGAGCCCGGGGGTGGGGCCTGCGAGTGCGGAGCAGCGTACAGCGTTGCCCGCGGCGGCCGTGCGGGCGAGTGCGGCGTCCCGGACCGACGGCTGCTGCTCACTCCGTCATTGTCCAATGACGAGCGCCGAGTATCAGATATTTTCGACGCTAGTGTCCATTAGTGTGGAGCCGGACCCTCGAGACCCTGGTTACGGAAATCTTATCAGTGCTAAACGGCGCTGCACATGCCATGTCTATCACCCAAAGATAATCCGAGCCTCAGGCCGCTAGGCGAAAGCTCGCAAGCACATTACCCCGAAAATTCCTCACGGCCGAATAACACTCGATCACAAGCATAAGTGCCAGCTACACTCACGCACAGCCTGCCCCTGCCTGGAATCAATCTCGGTCGTCCGACAAAGTCCACTGGCTCCTCCCCCTCGGCAGCGTCGGTAGGCACTCGGAGCCACGGCCCGTCCCTCACCACAAGGCAGAACGCACGATCGTGAGCGCGCGCTTTGAGTTTACGCCAATCGACGCCTCACGCACATGCATAACTCCTAGATCAATCAGATACCCCGTCATCGTTCCTCTCCTGCCCCTCCTGAATGCCACTCTCGGCCGCTGAAACGCGTCGTATATCAATTCCACCTATTCCCCTCCGCCGTCCTCGACCCTCCCCCCTCAGAGCCCTCTCAGCCCCGCATGTCCGCACCACCCTGTCGCAGCCTCATTCCGTTCCTCGTGCCTCTGGACGGCCAGTCGATACCTTAAATCGCTTGTCCAGTTCTTTTTTGGGTCGCGGCTACTTACGTCTGGTACACGATTTGGTTCACGAGGGACCCTGGAAACGTCAGCTCTCAGGCTCGACCGAGATTCTCGAACGTGCATGCGCAAAACGATCGAACGTGAGCCGGATCCGCTTATCCGCACGTCGCCTCGCTGCTGATAATAGCACCGGGAGATTATCTAGCACCGGAGTGGACTCTCGGGTTTCGGCTCAATGTGTGGCTGAGCTTTTGGTCCGCATGGGCCCTGAGTGGAAAGGATGCTACTCTATACTCACCAATGCCACCAGAAATGGAGCAACGGACCTCGTCACCATCACGCAACCACACTCCGCGGCTAGCGCCAATCCCGGGCGGCGTTCCGGTGATGATCACAGTGCCGGCAGGGAGTGTTGTACCCTGGCTCAAGTGAGAGATGAGTCTAGAGATATTATCAGTCACGAGATCACTTTCGAGACCCCCCAGAACCACATCCCTGGACTTAACTCACTCGGAGACGGGCCAAATCATGTTGCGCGCGCTACCATTCTGGACGACCTCTCCGTTCAGCCGAGTCTCGAGCACGAGGTCGCGTGGGTCCGGCAGGAGTGCGGTCGATACGAGGCAGGGGCCGAGAGGGAGGAATTTATCGAAGCCTGAGGGTCAGACGACCGACAATCGAGCAATCGAGCTTCGCTAACTAGACGTACCCTTGGAATAGCCCCACTGACTGCTCGTCTCCTGGACCCTTCTTGCCGTCAAGTCGTTGGCACATGTCCACCCCAGAACAAAGTCGATCGCTTCGTCCGGAGCGACGTTCTTGCAGTCTCGGCCGAGGACGACAGCGAGTTCGACTTCATAGTCTACCTCATCATGTTGAGCGCACCGAGGAACGGGAATAGCCTCGCCGGGGTTGGCGATGGTGGTAGGTGGCTTGAAGAAAACGGAAGGTGCTGAAGGCAGGGGCTGGTTAAGCTCTCGAGCGTGGTCGACGTAGCTGAGACCGATAGCGCGCACGGTTCCAGCCTGGTTGGGCGAGATGGGACTGAGCAACTGCGAGAGTGAGCTTAGGCTGCGAAGGGTCTTGGAGGTCATGCGACATGGCCATCCTTGTTTGCTTCGATGTGTGAAGTGCTGACGATCCGATATTGACTGCGGGCAAGGATGGACTTTAACGCTCGGACTCACCTCGTCAACTTGCACCACTTGACCAGTTCGACCTTGGAGAGTCCAGGGAGAGTGCCCCGAGAGGACGTGGGCGTAGATGGGAACGTTCTTTGCATACGCCATACCGACTGAGACATCAGCTCTGCACTTCGTCATCGTCTGAACACAGAGGAGAATCGATCGACGTGATCGAAGGGCAGGCAGCAAACATGGCACCCTCCACAGCGAAAGGGGGGATTATACTCACCGTCCAGCGACTGGTCGACAGGCTCTCCCCACATTTCGCGACCGCTAGAGATGAAGCGGATCAGGCGGGTGAATGGCTAACGTCAGCGGATGACTATGCGAGCGCCGAGAGTTAGAGGTGGCGCGGGTTGCCGTTCTCTCGGCACAGCTAGCTTCTACTGATCGGGGCAGGAAGCCGCCGGTGCACATCGTCGGTCTCGGCAATGACTCACATGACTCGAAACATGGCCGTCGGAGGGATAAGACTGAGAAGATTGTGGAGTCAGCATTCGTTTCGATACACCAGAAGCAGAGATGTTGATCGGATAATAGAGAACATGTGAGATGTGATGAATCAAGAGCGTATTAGGCTTCACGGTTGGATTAAGATTCGTCCCTTCATAGAGAAGGATGGAAGAGATACTCACGGGAGTGGCCACGCCGACCGGAGGCGGCACGCCATTACCGATAACGGGGAGGTTCGTGACGCTCACGCCGTTAACGCTGTTGGAGCGGATGTCGTGCGAAGCAGGGCCGGGGTGGCCGTTACGAATCGAAGGCATATCGATATGGTTATCTAGGAGATGGATAGTCATGAAGTTGAGTGGAAGCGCCATGGGGCTGCTGTGCAAGGCAGGAAGAGGGAGGGGAGAGTGAGGGAAGTCTCGTGGAGGAGGAAATTTGTCGAGCTGAAGGAGCTTAAAGGAGGGCGAGGAGAAGGCGGGTGCAGGCGCAAGGAGTTGATCGAGGCGTCTGAGGAAAGGCCCACTGATGAAGGAGTATGAGACCGAAGGGCGGGGGCGAAGAGGGCACGGTAGTGAGAAAAAGGATGGCGATCGCGATGATCTCGAGCTAGGTCCGACCTCCCTTGCGCTTCCTCCGTCCGCAGCGATCCAGACACGCTGCGTTGTCAGATCCAGTCATCCCATCCCCGCACCCCGCAGTTGCCTCTTTCGTGTCACGTCAGTAACATCTTGCCCGTTTCTGTGACCGAATGTAAACTCCCAGGCGATCTATGACTTCGGCACAGCCTGCATGCGGTAAGCTTCCACGAGCCTGGACACAGCTCTCAACTTTCCCCGAAGGCTGCGAAGTCTTCCTCGCCCGCGGCTTCGCACTGGTTCCCACTGGTTATCGAACACAAAGGCCGCAGAGGCTCGAGGCGGTTCTCCATGCGGCGCATGGTAGTGCATCGGCAAGTGGAAGGGGACATCTCGGGAGGCTCACCCTTGCTTTCTGTGGCTGGGTCGGGCCTATTACTCTGGCCACCAAATTCGGAGCTGATCAGCGAGACGGCATGCCCATCGCGCTTCCGATGCTCTACCCCGCTGTCGCGCTGAACTCCCAGCACGTCATGCGCAGATACCAGGGGAACATTGCCATATATGGCATACCCATGGGGCTCCTCATCTGCGCCTCCCCGTCCTGCATCCGCGAAAGCCCGAGACGTGGCTGAGAGCGCCCTTAGCTTTGTCGCAACTGTTGTCAGAAGTCAGTGTTCGCAGCGTTGAAACTTTGGTGGGGAATGTGGTGATGACGGGAGCGTTGTTACCGTTGTAGGTTGATGCTGAGCCATCGTTCACTTGCGTGTTACCAGGAGCGGTATGGCGTTGATGACATCATTCCTCCTTTTCCATTAGACTGGACGCGTTGCATGGCGGCCATGAACTGTCGATGGGCTAGCTCCGTCAATGCATGCATCTCCGTCCATACCAACAGTCCACTGGCGGCTGGGGTTCCTGCTGACTGTCACGTCAGGTATGGAAACTGGCACGGACGAGGATTTGTTCCACTGCCATGAGATAGCTTGTAGCGGCGATTCTCTCTTGATCTCTTACCAGTCCAATCTTGCGTATTGCAACTTGACGCGGCGGTGCCGAGAGCATCCCCGAACACCTCATGCAGGCTATGCACCATATCTGGTCGTTTGCGTGCAACTTGGACTCTTGGCCGATCGTGCATCATATATAGAAGGTTGGTCGACCTTCCTTCGACCCTCAACGGATCTTTACAAACTACATGCACGGCCGACCTTGGCTAGCTGTGTTGACGCAAGACAGAGTGGCCGTCGATTGTGACATGAGACTCTCAGGTTGACTCTGTGATGCTCGTCGGTTGGGGAGGCGCAGCAGCGATAGTGACGCCGTTATTTTCTGTCCTGGCCTCCGTCTTCGCCTTCTTCCGTGCCAGCAACTGCTCTCTCAGAACCTTCCTTTTCCGTTCTGCGATCAACTTCTCTCTCAGCTGAGCAGCCTTGTCCTCCTCGTTCTGGGGGCTCGATGTGTTGCTCTCCGTCTTGGAAGTATCGACCACGACGACCGTCTGCTGAAGGGCGCCGGCAACCTCTTGCGACTTCAGCTTCGCCAAGCGCTCCAGCAAACTCTGTCGTCGCTCCGCGCTGCCCTTGATGCTGAGGTCGCCAGTGGCTCCAGCAAGAGCTGGGTTGATGTGCGGCTGCTCGACGCCGATTCGATCCCGCTCCTTTGCTGCTTCTCTCCGCGCCTCACGTTCCCGCTCGCGCTTGCCGCCTCTCCGTCGCCGTCTTGGTCGGGCAAACTCTGGGTCGACCCACGAGTCCGACTTGTCCCATCGCCTCTCCCCACTCAGCACCGGAGGCACAAACTGATCGCCCCGACGGCGCCGGTCCCGGTCCGCCGAAACAGATCGGGACTGATCCCGGCTCCATCGGTCCCGCGACGGCGAGCGAGACCATGACCTGCTGCGGGATCGGCTCCGGGACCAGGTTCGAGAGCGGCTTCGTGATCTTCCCCGCGACTCAGCTTCCGGCGGAGGCGACCGCGACACAGTACGACCGCGCGGGCACTCGTCGGCACCGTACTGGTTGATATCGTCCCAGTCCTCGAGCTCAAAAGGGCTGCGGAGAAAGGAATACAGCTCGTGAAGAACGCGGTTCCCCTCGATCCCGATCAGGTCGTGTAGAAGGTTCCCGGCAATCACGCTGCGAAGATCAACAACCTTGAAGAGATTGATGAGCTGTGTCGTCGTTGCCTGCGGATCGACTTGCGGAAAGAGCTGCAGCTCCCGTGTCAGGAAGCTCCGAGCTCGCCTGGCCGTCTCACTCTCGCTCGACGCAGGATCAGAGCTCGACTCTCCATTGCCGACCTCGCTCGAGCTTCGGAAGTCGTAGGGCGAGATGTTTGTGTACTTTGTCCACTTATTCGAGGGAATGTGCATGTACCAGAGGTCACGGTCGTATATCCGTCTTCGCTTGGCGAGCGCCTTGTCGAGCTTCGCCTGGTCTTCGAGGTGAGCTTGGTACGCAAGCTTTGTCGTTGGTGTGGGCGAGTGGCGACGGCGGCTGGGTGACGGAAGAGGGGGAAGGTGAAACTGCAAAACGTTAGCTCGACCACACTCGGTCGTTAGTCCCTGGCATGCCATGGGAGCCCCTTGGCAGGCGGATCCCGACAGCATTGACAGCGCTCGTGGGTGTAACTCACCTTCGTGGGACCAGTGTGAGAGTCGAGATCGTGCTCCAGCACATCGTCCATGGGTGCCGAGCATAGTGGACACCGGCGGGACTGATTTGCCCACACCCCAATGCATTCGAACTGCTGTCAGCGAGATGTCACTTTCGGTAGGGACATGGCTTCTTCGTTTTCGAGGGGTGGCGACAACATGTCAACAACACCATGACAGACGGGTTTCTCTGAAGGCGAAGCAATGTAGGGAATGCCAGCCATCCGACCACTCTTCACGTTTTCAGAAAGCCACAGAGTCGTCTGATGTCATTCCTCTCGCAGGACTTACGCAGAATTCGTGTCCGCACTTGCCAGCCTTGGTGGCGTCCTTCAAGTCCATCAGACAGATGCAGCATCGGTCCGGCGGAGATGGCAGAGTCGTGGCTTGCGAGTTCGGACTCGATCGCACTGATGTCAGTCGTGACTGCGGAGGTCGTTCGTCGTCTAGCTCACCTTCTCTCATGATGGCCGAGTTTAGAAGGAAACTAGACTGCGAATGACGATCAGAGATTCAACTTAGCGACTGCGCGCAATCCGGAACAGCGGAATGATCGTCGGTCCGCATCACGTGACTCACCTCATACAACCTTATTACCCGTCCTCTTCCCCTCCTCCCTTCGCGTGACCCCGCGAGTTGCCTATTGCACGCGCGGGACTAGCTCCGTTGTTTCGTGTCAGCAATTTTGGATCATGGCGCGTCCGTGCTGAGGCCGAGACCTGCCTGCAACGTGTGCTACTGTAGATGCCAATGCAGTGCAATTATCTATGATGAACTACTGAATGATTTCTGTGCTCTTGGGTAAGGACACTCTATGAGGTGGAACACCTATAGGTTTAGACGCCAAGTCGTCGCTTGGCGTCTTCATATACAATCCATGACACGCCGACGGCGGGTCCAACCTTCAGGATACTGGGCAGCAGACCCTTGTACAGTCCTCGCCAGCCCTCGTTCTTCAAGGTGGTCGTCAGAACGTCCCTGAAGCCGGTGTACTTCTGAGGGTGACCAGAACTTCCCGACGCTTGCAGACGCGTTCGGAGCAGGTTGATGGCTGCATGTTAGCTTCTCGGAAGGTCACGCAACTCACGGTATACAGTGGCGGCTCCGATAGAGCCAGAAAGAGCTCCAAAGCACAAGACCGCGTAGACTGGTGGTTCGTCGACGTCCATCTGCTTGCAGTATGTCGTCTTCAGAGTTTCATACGTTCCCATGTCGATGGCCGAGTACGGGAACACTCCAACGAGACCAAGAGTCAGACCTCGGTAGTAAGACTTGAGTCCTCCCTGTCGCCACATAATCTTCATCGTGTTCACGACCTGCTTCCATCCTCGGCTGGGGCCTAGCTCAGACTGCACGCGAGTTTTGAGCGTCTCGAGTCCGTAGATGGAGAGCTGGGACGTGATACCTCCAATACCGCCAGCAATGAAGCGCGACGAAGACGAGATGTCGGCCGGGTCCGTGACTTTGTCCCAGTATTTGGCGAAGAAGCGCTTACTTTGCTCGTATGATACGAACTTGATAGCACTCTCTGGGAGGATCTTCGCGACGTTCAGTCCGTTACCGACCCAAAACGCTCGGATGCCTCCTCCTTCCTTATAAATGAGACGGACGGCGTTGCCTAGATTCTGAAGAGCACGGAACGGTGATGGCTTGCCTCCCTCTGGATGCGCGGTCGAAGTGATGAGATACACCTTCAGGCGATCAAACGGTGCTGTGACTGTTCGCGAGACACCACCAGCGATGCCGCCGGCCAACAGGAATCGCCAAGCGTCATGCTTGTGGTAGTCGGCATCGTACTCCTCATCATCGTCAAGGTCGATAATGTCGTCGTAGTCGTCGTTCGCGGGCATCTCGTCGTGTCGCGGTTGCGGATGTAAGAAACCCTCAGCTGTCGAGTGTTCAGGATCTCCTGGCGCCTTCGGGAATGACGGGTTGGGATCACCGTCCATGTTGACTCGAGCAGCACCGCGGCCATCGCTGAACCGTTTGTGCACCTGGTAGAACTTGTAGATCTCAAGAGGAGTCGCTCGTCGGGGAAGCATCAGCAAGAAGTCACGGAACTCCTGGAACGAGACAGCTGACCCCTTGCTGGAGCCAGCCAGGAAGTGGACAAGGTCGCGGACAATGGTCGGTGAGAGGTCGACACCAGCGCGATTGAGGGCGGCGCCGATCTCGTCGACGTCCAGGACGCCGTCGCCATTCTTGTCGAGCTCTTGGAACATGTCCCACAGCTGTCGCTCCTGGTCCCAGAGATATTTCCGGAAAGACTTCCACGATATTCCCTTCTCACGGAACTCGTCGCCCTCTCCCGGTTGAAGGTCATCGGCACCGCCCCATAACAGAGCGTCCGGTCGGTTCTCTCCACACCGCTTGACGAGTTCTTCCTGATAGAGGGTCCGCAGACGTTCGGCACGTTCCGGGCTCAAAGCTGTCGGCGTATCTTGACCAGGGAGGCGCATGCGCTGAGCCTCTGTCGGCTTATCAGGATCAACAGAGGGCAGGCGCGGAAGCGTGGACCACATCTGCCTAAGCTTGGCCGAACGGACCGCGGGGCCCTCCTGCTGGCGGAATTCAGCAAGAGTTTGGCGATTCTGCATGAGGTCCGGGGCGGGTCCTTCCCTCAGAGAGGTGCCGAGAGCCTCGTTGGAGACGAGGGAGAAATGAGCGTCGTGGGTAGCATCTTGCACGTCGGAGCTGCGAGGTGTCGAAGGGCCCGGGGTCGATGGAGCAGACGTTGATGAGGAAGCAGCGGATGAGGCCCCAGAAGTCGCTGATTTACCGGCCATGGTCTACAGCCGCGCTTGATCGCTCACGCCAGACGCGCCGAAAATCTAGAAGTCGAGCGGCTGACGATTTAAGTGACGAGCACGCGCGGAGGAATTGAATTAAGGGGCAGTCACAGGGCGAACGGGGCCGAGGGTGTGAGAGGCCCAAGAGGGGAGACGAGAGAGTCGCGAGGCGCGGGGACGAGGTCGCCCGCGAGAAGGGAGGGGAGGAGGGAAATGAAGTAGGAAAGAAGGTCGCGAGGATGGTCGAAAGAGCAGGTGTGTAATCGGAGGGATTGTGGAGAGTTGGGAGAGGAGTGGGTGTGTGGTTGCACGGGTCACGGGGAAGCCTGGAGCTAGCGTGCGCAGGGCTGGACTAAACCTGAGCGTCCACGCCCAGCGCTCGGTTGCGGTATGACACGAGTCCTAATTGGATCAAGTATACGCGTAGGACCTTTATTATTGTCCGATTAGAAAATTTATTACCTGACCATCTTGGCGGCTGCAATTGGGTGGGTCACTGGAACAGTGCTCCCGAGGCCGCGCACGATCCGGACCATGCACACACACAACTGGATGGATAGCGCAGCGCGTTGAATTGTCATCTACGTCTGTTACCATCACCATTCACCCACGGCATGCTCAGCATCCCACTGCAGTCACAGCCTATTCGTTCTTCTTGGAAGGAGACAACGTCGACGTTAGAATTTGTGCGCACAGGCACCCTGGCGGGTGACTATCTCTCTGGTTGCCTGGCCAAGTGCCGCTACGCAGCCGCCGGCCGACTGAACTGACTGACCTCCACCCTCCACTTTGTTGACAAGAGCTCAGTGATCGAGTGACGTCGGTATCCCGTAACACTTGCGCCGAGGACTGGGTGGAATACCTCCTTGCTGCTTCCATTATTTTTCTGCCGCCTCCTCATCAACCCGCAACGAGCTTGCTCAGTGCACACATGCCCTTCCAGGACGGGGCAATCTCACATTGTCTGCGTTACTCCAGCTCCCTAATAACTCTCCACCGATGCGCTAGCCCTGTTCTCACGGTGTTTCAAAGTGTCTCAACTCACGCCTGAATAACTAACTCCTCTTCCTCTGTAACTGCCTCAGTGCCCCCTTGTGTCAAGAATTGTGTTGTCCTCGCTCAACCTAGTACCGTAGGGATCACCTGCACCTGTCGAAGAGCAAGCACATCTACGGGCCACCATGCTACTATTCCCCAAACGCCAACTCACTTTCAGGTCACTTGCGTCAAGTTCTCGAAAGAGCATGGACCTGCTCTGGTGACACCGCGTCACTTTGGCTCTGAAGTGATACCGAGCACTCCAGTGCGACTCTGGCGCACACACAGCCAGGATCCTCTCTCTGTTTGAAGAGGTGTCTCGTGCTCCACAAGTCCACGGGATCACCTGGCGAGTCTGCACACTCTCACAATGCCGGCGCTGAACCGGCATGCTCGAGCAATGGCGAGGTGTCAAGTGATAGTGTAGAGCAGCATGCAGTAGATATCGAGATCTCTGGAGAGTTCGCAACAACGATAAGCATCGACCGCTCGTGCGATCAAGGCGTCCGAGTCTCGCCGTCCATACCGTTCTGTGCACCTGGCCAGCTGAAGCTGACCGACAATCGATGGTCGAACCAAACAAGATTTACACACTGGGCATCGTAAATCATTAGGAATCTTTGAATAGGAGAATCCTATATGGAACTATGAAAATAAGGGTAGAAAGTGCCACACGCATTCTGGTGACACGTGGTAGTTAACTCCGACGAAATCCATGCCGCAGGAGGGCTGCTGGGCAGGCAGCGGTGCTGGCTCGCTCGCGCGCTCCCTCCTCCCTCTTCGATGCTTTCGTCGACTTTCGTGTTAACCCAACCCTCAAGGATCAACTAAAAAGTGAGCACAGCCACGACAGCAGAGAGCAGCGGACAGCCAAGCGAACGTTCGGACGGTGTCGCCGGGTCTACCGGTTCACTCAGTGTCGTCTTGAGTGCGAATCGAAATTTTCAAAGGTCGGCCTCGACATGCAACGAAAGAAGAAGGAGCGATGCACAGCGACGTTGGGCGAGCTGGACAGGATAGGGGAACACGCCGAAGCACTCGACGCGCAGAAGAACACTCAGGCTGGTGTTTGACCACGACTCGAGAACCTGTGACAACCAATCGCCTACTCGTCTCCGGCTGAACGACGACGCTTCGCTATTCCGCTCTCTCTGTCTCTCAAAGCAACAATTGCTGACCATCCAGATGGGTGCCTACAAGTACCTCACTGAGCTGTACACCAAGAAGCAGTCGGACGTTCTCCAGTTCGTCTCGCGCGTTCGCTGCTGGGAGTACCGCCAGCTCGCGGTTGTCCACCGCGCCTCGCGTCCCTCGCGCCCCGACAAGGCCCGCCGTCTCGGCTACAAGGCCAAGCAGGGATACGTTATCTACCGTATCCGTGTTCGTCGCGGTAACCGCAAAAAGCACGCCCCCAAGGGTGCCACCTACGGCAAGCCCGTCCGCCAGGGTGTCAACCACCTCAAGCCCCAGCGTGGCCTCAAGGCCCTCGCTGAGGAGCGTGTCGGCCGTCGCTGCGGCAACCTGCGCGTCCTGAACTCGTACTGGGTCAACGCCGACGGTGTCTACGCCTACTACGAGGTCATTCTTGTCGACCCCTCGCACAAGGCCATCCGTCGCGACCCCCGCATCAACTGGATCGTCAACCCCGTCCACAAGCACCGCGAGGCTCGTGGCCTCACCGCCGAGGGCCGCAAGAACCGTGGTATCGGAAAGGGCTCCAAGTACAACCACACCCCCGTTTCCGCTACCTGGCGCAAGCACAACACCCTCTCTCTCCGCCGCTACAGGTAAGCGTCTTAGTCAACTTTTGGTGCCCGTGGCCAAAGTCGACTTCGACCTTACTCTCGACGAGTTTGTGGGATGTTTCTGGGATGCATTATGTACCCGACCAATTACTGTTGCACGAGCATGACCAAGAGCTGCACTGACTCGGGAGCTGATGACGGACGTGTGACTGTTGAGACGAGGGGCGCGCCGTCAGGATGTGACTACTGCCCATTGCCGTAGATTGCGATGCACCTTGATATCTGAGAACCGAGCCACGGGACCACGTCCTGCATCATCATTCTGCATTCGTCCCGGCGGACAGCTCACCATAAACATCCAGTCGACACCCTACAGCTCACGACGCAGAAACAGTTTCGCCGCAGATGTCGGTGCTAAGCCTAAATCCGACCAGGCACGGTGGCACACGTTCGCATGCGCTGGCGCTGAAAATCGGACAGGTTTGTCACGTGATGCATTTGATTCCGTTAGGGGGAGGGGATGCGCCGAGGGTCGCGGCGTACGGTGGGTGGATTCTCTGGTAAGTCTTTCCTCGTCCAGTTGTTGAGTCGTCGTCTTTCTCTACCCTCTCCAACCCCCCCACACACTCTCTAAAAATGCCGCCTAAGTTCGACCCCTCGGTACGTGTGGACGCGCGCAGGGCGCTAGAGACATCGAAGAGTGAATTGCTGACAGTCGCAGGAGGTTAAGGTGCGCATCTGTCGAGGCAGAACCGAGGACTTCGAGACTTGTCGGATGGAACGGAATGAAGGAAGGAACGACGGCGGCCATCTCGGGTTCTCGGTTCATGCTGGAAACGAAGGAAAACATGGAATACGTGCTGACCTGTGCTCTCGATTTCGCGATGACTCTCGACTCTTGAACATTTGTGCTGGATCATTTGGACCGACTCTTGAATCGATACTCTGAAATTTGCATCTACGACCAACAGATCATCTACCTCCGTGCCACTGGTGGTGAGGTTGGTGCCTCCTCGGCTCTTGCCCCCAAGATCGGTCCCCTTGGTCTCGTGAGTAGAGACGGAATCGACATCTCGGAACAATCGGCTGGCAGCGTACGAGACATGGACGCGAGCAATGGAATGGAATGACCGTCGGAATGGCTGCGTATCCAGGACGATTGAGACGTCCATTTCTTGCCCGACACTGTCTCTTGCTTCGCGGTTCGACAGTTGCAACCGAATGACATTCCATCACATCGGCGAGTGCAAGAGCTGACAAACAGTCCCCCAAGAAGGTTGGAGAGGACATTGCCAAGGCCACTGGCGACTGGAAGGGACTCCGTGTCACCGTCCAGCTCACCATCCAGAACCGTCAGGCCACCGTCTCGGTCGTCCCCTCGGCTTCCTCCCTTGTCATCAAGGCCCTCAAGGAGCCTGTCCGTGACCGCAAGAAGGAGAAGAACATCCAGCACACTGGAAACGTTGCCCTCGACGAGATCTACAACGTGAGCTAGCCACAGGCCCATGAAGAGCTGACCCTTCAGATTGCCCGCAAGATGGCCCACAAGTCCATGGCCAAGAACCTCGCTGGTGGTGTTAAGGAGATCCTCGGTACCGCTCAGTCCGTCGGCTGCACCGTCGACGGCCGTCCCCCTCACGACGTCATTGAGGCCATCGACGCCGGTGAGATCGTTGTGCCCGACGAGTAAGGCTACTGTACAGTAGAGGGTGTGGGCATGCATGAGGCTTCTTACAGATACAGACTTGTGGGCAGGGGTGACGTTGGGGAGTATGGGAGGGTGGAGTGTGCAGACGCGTGTGTTGAGAGTTGCAGTGGTTGGATGCAGTGGGAGCGCTGGCTGAGAAGGGGAGAGTGTCTTTGAGACATGCGGATGTGCACATCGTTGAGGTGAAGGCGGTCTGGTGCTTCGGTGTCGGCTGAGACCGCCGCGGTGATCGTGGCCATGGCTCACAAATGACTTGCACACGTCGTGCCAGGCGCCAGGCTCAGTCAGCTGAGAGCAGTACTCGTGTTCGATGTCAAGGGCGGCTACGGCTCGGATACTCGTAGCTGGGGCGCTCCGGCTGCCCACCGTCTGGTGAGCCCCATCCGACGAGGAAGTCACGATAGTTCGGGACCCGCCTGCATAGGGAACATTGCCATCGAGAAGACATACATCTTGCGACTAGATCAAACGGAGTACATTCGACGTAACATAGGAACCACACTACGACTCCTCGTCCTCAGTCCACGGCTCCAGGTGGGTCTTGCCGGCAAAGGGCTGGAGGCCTGCAGCAATGCGCTCTCCGCCGACAAGTGCCGTCCAGTCCATCTGGCCGTTACCCTGGGCGCGGGCGGTGATGAGGTGGCCATGGGCGACATCAATGACGGGCATGGGGACGTTGTTGTGGTCGGCCAGGTGGCGGATGTTCTGACTGTCGGCGAGGCCGCCGTCAATGGTGAAGCCTCCGGTGGCGTCGAACTTATTCTGGGTGATGCGCTCCGAGTAGCGGACAAGCGCAGGCGAGTTGTGCTGGTTGCGGATCAGCTCGAGGAGATTCTCGGAGCCAACACCGGTCTGGTCCGCCAGCGTGAAGCACTCCGAGATCAGCTCGATGAAGCCGAGCTCAAGCGCGTTTCCGGTCAACCTGACGTTAGCTGTGCAAGCGGTCCGAAAGCTGCCTACTCACTTAAAGCTCATAGCGCGCTCAGGGTTGGAGCCGAGGTCCATTACCTTCTTGCAGATGGAGGGGCAGAGCACGTGAGCCGCGATCTTCTTGGCGTAATAGTCGCCGGCCATGGCCATCGTGATGTCCGCCTTGGCGGCCTGGCGGGGCACACCGAAGATGGGAGCCGCAAGGTACGAGCGGAGAGCGCCCTTCGCGCATTCCCGCTCAATCTTACCAGCGGCCGTGGGGTAAATCTGAGGTCAGCAACGGTCTGGCGGAGCCCATAGCTCGAGCCGCCGGCAAGGTGACTTTTTCGCCGATCATATTGGTCCATGCAGACGCCACCGTCGTCACCACCGTCCGCACCCATTACCCGTTCCCATGCACCGCGATCATCTTGCACAGCGTCAACACCTCTTCGGTACTCACGGTGGACGTCTCAACGAAGATGGTGCCGCGGAGAGCGGGGTCGGCCTCGGACTGACGCTCCGGGAGGTGGTCCTGCGGATTAGTCATGCCAAGCAATTCACACGTTTCGCGGATCACGTACAGCCTGCACCGAGAACATCCTGTCGTAGACCTCCTTTGCAGCCTCCTCGCCAGCGAGCGAAGTGAGGATCAAGTTCGATCTGGTGTTAGTAACAATTGCCGCAAGCTAGATCCTCGGCCTCGGTCCGATAGCGATCCGCGATTGGCCAACGGCCACGCATCCCCACCAGCCCGTGGACACGATGACCAACACCATCCGCGATGGGCAGGGATATGCAGTCACTTACCGTCTTACGAGGTCATCAAGCTTAGGACAGATGTTGTAGGCGTCCTCGCTGACCCCCTTGCCCTTCGCATACTCCTTGAACTCGTCGAACTTGTCGGAAGAGCGGTTCCAGACCAAAAGAGGAGGGTGCCCCTGCTCCTGCAGCGTGCGCGCGAGGTTGGTGGCAATGCGCCTACCCATCTCGCCGAGACCAACAACCGCGGTCTGAGCCTGCAACTGTCAGTTCACTGGTAGATGTTCGATAGGTTGCCGAAGCAGACGGAAGGTCCACGAACCTGGCGCAGAGCGGGGGTGGCAGGGCTGTTGTCAGCGAACGCCGCACCGATCCTATGTAGCTTACCGAGAGAACGGAACGTCCCTCTTCTGGTCGAGATCTTCCTTCGTCGTCTTCTTCGTGTCGGACATGGTGATGGGGATGAATGGATAAACAGAATATGGGATCAGCGCGATGAGATCGAGGAAGGAGGCGGGATATGACGTCGCCCAATCTTTCTGGCGAGGTTGGGTGAAAGTCCCGCCTCGAACGCCACGTGCTGTGGACGGGCTGGGCCCCAGACGATGCGCCGCACAGCCGCGACACGAACGACACGACTTCTATGCACCTTTGTGACAACGTCCACATCACCTTGCAACTCTCCGATCACCCACCAAATGAGCGCCCCCAGCCGCGCCGCTCCTCCTCCTCCGCCGGAGGAGTCTCAGCAGGACGGTGCTTCCGCCAGTATGTGCAACAACACTTCCTAACCTGAGACGGCGAGCTAATAACACCAGACGAGCGTCTCCTTGCTGCCGCGAAGACCGACAATGAGGAGCTCCTTCAGTCGGCCCTCTCGCAGCTGTCTGATGTAAACTATGCTGATGGGTGAGTTAGTGAACCGTGCCCGAGGAGTTGGACCTCAGAAACACTGTGGTCCACCCTCAATGATGACGGGCTATTCGTGGAGCGGTTGGAGCAACGCTAACGCGCGCAGACTCGGCAACACTGGTGAGTAGCAACGCCCCTTGGGCGTCTTCTGGAAGTACTGACTCGCGCACAGCTCTTCACTACGCGTAAGCTTTTGCTCCACTGGCTCGTGCTGACTCGACAGCATCATGAACGGATCTACGGATATCCTTGAGCACCTCCTCGACCACGACAGCTGCGATCCCGATGTCCGGAATCGCCTGGGCGGTGACACGCCGCTGCACATTGCTGTTCGCCAGAAGTGGGAGGACCAGCCGGGGATGAGGCTGTATCTGGGTGAGTTGGCGGCGCGACTGGCGGTCCGTGCCTACGCTTGCCCTATGGTCAATCGTGCTGACCCTCCAGTCGGATCACTTCTTGAGGCTGGCGCCGACCAACAGTGAGTTGTATCGCGCTGTCAAGGAGCTGACATGAAGTGTTAAGAACCGCCATAACGAGCGGCCAGGCGACCTCCTTCCTCCTTGGCGTGACACTGCAGACCCGGAGTCGGACGACGAGAAGGTTCGCGCCATGCTGCGTAGAGTTGAGGCCGAGAACATGGTTGCTAGCAGTGGAGATGTCGTTGAGGGTGAGTTGTCGGAGACGCCGTTGCCATTGTCTTGCGGCGTGCACGCTTCGTGGGCCGTCACTCCGCGAAGCGGTTTCGGAGCTCGGATGAAGAACCACGCAGTCCATGCAGGGAGGGACAGAGCTAACCAAATCGCAGAGGACGACGATGTCATTGACCCCAACGACGTTGCTTCGGACAGTGATTAGAGACTTTGTGACATGCATGATTCCTAGGTTTGAAATTACAGCGAAGCATAGAGGGCAAACGTTGATTGTTGTGACGAAATGTCGATCACGCTTTAACACTCGGACAACTGGCCCTTTGTCCTGACCCGAACGCCCAGTGCCTAGAAGATAAAAGGAGGCAGCGTTGCTGTGTACGGCGCGCACAGTGGAGGCAGTGGAGGCTGAGTCAGTCATGCATGCAAGCTGCAGCGCATGTGGTATATAATAAACGAGCGCTGAGAAGCCGTGCTGCATGGTGTTACATGTAGAAAGCTACGTGCACCAAGGCTCGGGCAGGGCGGCCCTTGGTTGGACGCTGCCACGAGCTCTAAGCGCCGGAAGTATAAAAGGGATGGAAGCACGAGAGCCGCCCCGCCCCCCTTCGTCGTCGTTCTGGGAACACCCCAGCCAACATCACTCACACCACCCCATCTTCGACCCTCTTGCATCCACTCACCTTCTCGCCCATTTCATCGCATCTGGCGTCCGTGGCACTACGAGTGTTGAGGACGCGCTCCGGGCAGGCGTTCGCGCGAAACCGCAAATTATTATCACAAACAAGCAGTCTTGATCCGACCCCTCGCCACCAGAAACAACAGTCATCCCCCATCTCCATCCACTTTCCCTCCTCGCCTGCACCTGCGCCTTCCCTCCCCTAGCCGTCAACTGCTTTTCGTTTTCCGCACGTCATCATGTCGCTCGCCGTCCCCAACGCCGCCGCGAGCTCGAGCTCGAACACCGCTTCTAACAACACCCCCGAGAAGACTGGAGAGAACGATGAGTACGGCAAGAACAACGCTGTGGTTCGTCCGCAAGCCAGCGTTCCAGAGATTTCTCCCGTACAGGGTCTTGTTCCCGTTTTGCAGTGGGTATCATCAGAGTTGCCGTGTGGATGAGAGGCTGGCGGGGTAGATGGTGCTTCCATTTGCGGTGATCACCGAGTGGTTTTATTAACCTGTTCCACAGGAACATTGTTGCGACTGTCAACCTCGAGTGTCGTCTTGACCTCAAGACCATCGCCCTCCATGCGCGTAACGCCGAGTACAACCCCAAGGTGAGTAGTGAACGACGGGTGGAGTCTGAGCTTGGGTGCTCCCTGGCGTGCTTCTGATCACGTTATCGTCGTAATCGTCAGAGCTACCAAAGCCGTCTCCAGTTTCAAAGCTGACAATCCCTAGCGTTTCGCCGCCGTGGTGATGCGTATCCGTGAACCGAAAACGACAGCCCTCATCTTCGCCTCTGGAAAGATGGTTGTCACCGGTGCCAAGTCCGAGGATGACTCTCGTCTTGCGTCCCGTAAATACGCTCGTATTATCCAGAAGCTTGGTTTCGACGCCAAGTTCGCCGAGTTCAAGATTCAGAACATCGTCGGATCCTGCGACGTCAAGTTCCCCATTCGTCTTGAGGGTCTGGCTTTCAGCCACGGTGCTTTCAGCAGTTATGAGCCCGAGCTGTTCCCCGGTCTGATCTACCGTATGCTTAAGCCCAAGGTCGTCCTGCTCATTTTCGTCTCCGGCAAGATTGTTTTGACCGGAGCCAAGGTGCGCGAGGAGATCTACATGGCTTTCAAGCAGATCTACTCTGTGTTGGTCGGTGAGTACATGGCGGCGCCGAACATACCCGGGGGACGTGTCCCGGCGGCGTCAGCCCCGCTGTCGATCCTGAGCTTTTGTGTAGCTGACGGTCAGAATTCCGCAAAGAGGCCTAGACGCTTCGTTCCCCCATCTGTTATACCCTCATCAGCATCCCACGCACGGCATGGCAACGATCCTTCGCCCCGATTCCATCCCCCTCTCCTACGTGGTTCCAGCCCCTGGTCCGTGTCTATCAACAAACAAACTATTAGCACTATTATCACTCTTGTTCCGTAGCTTTGCGCTTCGTCGTTGTCCATGTCAATCTCATCATCATACAAAGATTCAACGGGTCCTATTGTGTCTAGCGTTTCATTGATCTATGCGTCCATCCGCTCACATGTCCGCCTCACTCCGGTGGGCGTTGCGCCAGTCGAGAGCCTTCGTGACGGTGTAGAGACTGTAGTGTCAGCTTGCGATGGGGGCATGTACTCACGTCGTTAGGATCGGCACGGGAACGCCAAGACGCTTGCCCTCGCGAACTGGCGTGCCGAGGATAACCTCGACCTCCATTGGCCTTCCAGCCTCGTTGTCCATCATCATCGAACTCGGAAGTCCGGGACCAGGAACGACCTGGACGTCGTTGAGGAGCTTTTCCGGCGTACCGTCGGGGATGTTGAGTCCCTTCGCCTTCGCGACGGCCGTGACCTCCCTCATGAGCTCGAGAGAGAGGTCGGCGGCGCCCTCGGAGCTCTGAAAAATGTGGTTGGTGCGCACGCGCGTGACGGCCGTGAGCGAGTTCCAAGCACAGTTCCAGATAACCTTGATCCAGCGCGCGGACTGGATATCGTCCGTCGTCACCGTGTCCGTGCTTCCACCCTTGTGCAGAATGTCGACGAAACGGTCGAGCTGCGCCTTCTCCTGCTCCGGGTCCGCGCCCTCGGCGTGGTCGACGCCGATCGTGAGACCCTCTCGCGCAAACTGGGCCACCTCCACGGAGCCGTCAGTGGTCGGCACCACGCGGCCGCCCGTCCACACTACCGCTGAGAGGATGGTGTTCTTCGGGAACGCGGCGTGCAGAGGAACCTCGTTGCCGACACCGTTCTGGAGCAGCACAATCGCAGTCTCGGGACCGATGACCGGCGAGATCAGCTCAGCCAGCGAGGGCTTCGCGTCAAGCAGCGCCTTGTTCGCACAGAGGACGTAGTCGAACGAACCCGAAGCAGCGGCCTCTTTCGTGTCCCGGAACACTGAGAATCAGCGATGTCCTCCGGCGGCCCTTATCTCGGACTCTTCACTAGCTCCCACGCTGATCTTCCTCCCTGCCAGAGGCGCCAGCGGACGTCGCAGCTAGGACTCACCGTTGTCTCCAAACTGCGCGACCTCGTTGCCGTGCTTCTCGCTGTTGAACCTGAGCCCATGCTTCTTGACGCCGTCATACGTGCTGCGCGCGACGATGGAAACGTCGCACGCATTCGAGCGCTTCAAGATCGCGGCATAGATCCCTCCAATGGCGCCGAGGCCGAACACGAGCGCGCGGGGCTGCTTCGCCGCGCTAGTCTGGGTCATCCTGCTGACTGAGCTGAGAGTGCGTAGTGAGGGGAGCATGATAGCGTCGGAAGGTCTGATATTTCGAGTCGAGATGGTGCAGGTCGCAGGGAAGGGAAGGGGCTTATCCGGTGATTACCGCCGTTGGAAGATCCCGGTCTCTCCGGGCCGGAGGGGCGGGTGGGCAACTGCGCAGCCAGTCAAGTGCTGCATTCCTCGTTCAGACTGAGATACATGGCTTGGCCTCGGGGCGAAGATGTTGGAATTGCCCGATACACAACACTGTGGAGCAAACGATGTGCATCGGTGTCGGCTTCGGCGAGCTGGGTCGTGAGACGAAGTCGTGCCTGGATGCGGCCATCCGGTCACGTCACGTCGGTGGAGGTCTACTACGGCTGACGAGTGACTGGACCTGCTCGCCACCGCAAGCTGTGCTGGCGCGGCTTCAGAGACCGTAGGCCGCACTTGAGCTTGACGTGCACCGTGCACTTTCTGCACTGACTCTTGACGTTACTTACTCCTCCACTCACATCCAGCTCACTCAATAGTATGCCGCCCGAAGGCATTCGAATAGTCTGTATCTCAGACACGCATAACGCGACCCCGCCAGTCGAGGAAGGCGACATTCTCCTACACGCCGGTGATCTCAGCAATGGCGGTACTCTGCGGGAGCTCCAGAACCAACTCGACTGGATAGCGTCCTTGCCACACAAGCACAAGGTCGTCGTAGGAGGGAATCACGACATGCTGCTCGACCCGGACTTTGTTGCAGCCAGGGGCCTGCGCTTCACGCCCGGCGGCACGGCAGACGAGCTCAACTGGCACGACATTCACTACCTCTGCAACGAGAGTCTGGAGCTGGATTTGCCACAGGGTAGAGTGAGGATCTTTGGAAGCCCAAACACGCCCGCGCCGAGAGGAATCAAGGCAGCCTTTCAGCACGACCCGGAGCTGGACTTGTGGACGAACCGTGTACCGGACGGAACAGACTTGCTGCTCGTGCACGGGCCACCGAGGGGGTACCTGGATCAGGGTGGCAAAGGATGCCCACACCTCTTGCGCGAGATACAGAGGGTGAAGCCGAAGATTGTCGTGTTCGGCCACATCCATCAAGGAAGAGGAACAAGGGCCGTGTCTTTGTCGGAGCGGCCGCGTGAGCCGGCTCCTCTAAGAGCTGGGTCAGCGCAACGGCGAGACTCACAAGCTTCGCTTATGGGTGGCCTACGACGACGGCTGTCTCATGTGTTCAGCTCTCATCCGGCCCCATCTCCGCCTCAGCCAACGAAGGAGCCAACGGAACCAGAGCAGGAAGAGGAGAAGGTAACCATGGTCAACGCCGCGGTGCACTGGTTCCCAGACCCATACGAAGCTGCGAGACAGGAGACAAAGGAGGGCTACGTAGTATATCTATAGACATGGACGCAGCTGTTTCACTTGCACCTACGTACAGCTCCTGGTTTGCGAAGTGCAAAGCAACGTCACACGCGCTCATAGGGCTAGTACGGCACGCGTGGCAGAAGAGGCACGGGCAGTTGCGGGCGATCGACTTACGTACCACCCCGCCTCTTGTCATCCTCTCCACGGCAGTCATGCCGAATCGGCATGAGCACGGCACCGCAATGTCAGCAAGAGCAGAGCGGAGGGTACAAGCCCGCATGCTGCGGATATCCACTGAAACGGGATGGGGAACAAGGAATGAGGGACACAGCCTCCCATTCACCTGTGGGGAGAAGTGTGGCACCGGTGACGAGGCAGACCCTGGCCCCACTCCCACCCACCCTTTCCGATGGATTGATAGTCGGGGGCCGACATCACTTCTCCACCCAGCGTTTGGTTCTCCCGGGATTCGATATCTGCTCATCGTCGTCAATGTTTGAGCAAGGAAAGTGCTCGTTGCTCTGCAATGTGGCTGTTACCCATGAGAAAATGCATTTTTACAACGTCTTTACTGTGGCTGGTCTACTCTCGTGCGAACCGATACTGTTCGTGACAAACTAAACTGCGATGCGATACCGAATACCCTATGATGAACTTAAGGAAACTTAATGTCTAGAAATTTTCTACGCCTGTATGAGAGATGTAGAAGAGTTTTTTACCACTGGTAGCGGAAGTTGGGGTCGTCTTCAAGGACAACCTTGCCCTGGTCGGCGCGCTTGTTCTGGAGGATGAACCAGCCGGCGAGGCCCGCGGCGAGGAAGATCGAGGCGACCTCCATGCCGATGATGAGGTAGATTCCGGTGGGGTAGGTGGGGGCCTCCTTCTCCATGAAGGCGACCGAGGAAAGGATACCGCCGATACCGCCCCAGGCGACGACGAGGGCAGAGGAGAAGCCACGCTTAGACTGGGCACGGATAGAGGACTGAGCCCAGCCGATGGACAGTGAGAGGTTGGCGTTGACACCACCGCAAGCGAGGAAGACACCGAAGTAGCGGGCGCCCTTCTGCGAGGTCTCAAGGTGCGAGAAGAGGAGAGTGCCGACAATGGCGCAGATGCAGTTGAAGATGACCATGGCGCAGCGGGCACGGGGGACCTTGTCAGAGATCTTGGCGGTGATCAGGCAGGGAATGAGCATGTAGATGTAAGGAGGCGCCATGAGGAGCTGAGTGAGGGCGTTGGTGAAGCCGATCGACTGAAGAATGCGGGGCATGAAGTACGAGAGAGCGTAGATGCCGAGGCCAGAGGTGCCGAAGAGGAAGCCGAACACCCAGAGCTTAAGGTCGATCGAGTACTTCAGGAACTTGTGCCAGGTCATCGAGTCGGGCTCGGCATCGTTGCGGTCACGCTGGATGCGGGTCTTGATGATGTGGCGCTGGTGCTCGTTCAGGAAGTGGGCCTTGTCGGGGAAGTCGACGATGAAGAGGATGCCCGCGATACCGATGACAATGGTCAGGATGCCGTAGATGATGAAGATCCAGCGCCAGCCGGAGTAGTTGCGCAGTCCGTGCATCTGCGAGATCTGCAAGTCAGCTGCTGTTCATCGTCTTGGCCGTGCCGAGGCACTGTCACTGTCGGGTCCGGAATATGGTGATGCAGCGAGAGCTCGGTGCCATGACCGGTGTCGGAGGTCATGTGCCGATCGCCGAATGCCAAGTGCCACCGGTCACTTCGACCGGGCTGCAATTGGCGATCGCGGCACAACGACAAGGCACTGCTCCCGCGCATTTCACTCCACAATCGGAACCCGTGACAAACTGATACTCACTCCGTAGGACAGAATAGCGCTCATGCCGGCAAACGACTGAGAGATCGTGTAGAACATGGAGATGCGGAGCGAGATCTGGGCGCGAGGGTACCAGCACGCGAGCAGGTAACTGTGGCACGGTCAGCGAAAATGATTCGAAATAAGAGAAATTGGTATTACTCACGCAGCACCGGGGAAGAGGCAGGACTCGAAAGCACCAAGAAGAACGCGGAGACCGAGGAACTGAGTCCAGTTCTCAACGAAGCCCATACCGAGGATGACAGCGCCCCAGAGGACACACGCGCCACCGAGCCAAGTGCGAGCGCCGAAGCGACGGAGTCCGAGCTGCGAGGGGATCTCCAGGATGATGTAAGGGATGAAGAACATCATGGTGATGAGTCCGTAACTATAATGTCAGCGGATGGTGACTGGAAAGTAGACGAACCGGTTGTTGCCCTCGCTGAGCTTGAGGTCGGTCTGCATCGCCTGGTGGTTGGCGGCACGAGCCTGTCCAAGGTTGGAACGGTCACACTGCGAGACGAAGTACATCGCAATGAGGATGGGGATGAGGCGTCCGTCGACCTTGCGAAGGGTCTTCTTGACGTCGGCAGGGTCGAAGCCCTCGTCGAGGTTGTTATAACCATCCTGGCGGACGGCGACCTCCTCAATGAAGCTGTCGTGGCCCTTGCCGTCGAGCGACTGCTCGGTGCTGTAGGCACCCTCAACCGCGTTCGCCTTCTCGAAGTACTGGGTCTCTTGCTTCTCGGTCGACATTGTGGTAGAGGAGAGAGTAGAGGAGAGAGGAGTTGTTGCCCGAAGGATGAGGAGTCCGAAACAACACGTCGCGGCCAGCTTTAATAGTCGTTCAGCCTCCCCGTGTGGTTTTGCCGGGACCCCGCGCGATAATCAATCTGTCTCAAAGACAATCGCCTCCACAGCTTGCGATGCGCAGAGATCGACTGCGCGGGGTACAACCAATGGCCGGGGCGGGATTGGGATTCCGACTTCCGTCCATTATCTGGCTGTGTCTGGCGAGCTGGAGACACGTTTGGCCCCACCTTCGTCTGTACCTCAGGCCTAGATTGCTTTATCCGATTGGCGGATGGCCAGGGGCCTCTCACATGTTGAGACGATAATGCCCCTGTGACCAAGTCGACGTGCCCACTTGACCAGAGATCGAGACTCACCTGGCCGCAGTGGTGGGTGGAGGAGGCTTGAGCGACAGGGTAGGAGCCAAGGGTGCGATGGGCCATCGTCTCCTCTTTTGGTCGTCAGGGTGGGCGTGCCTGGGGCCGCGATGTCTTGGCAAGGCCCCGCAACTTGGTTTAGCCTCGAAGTTCGGGTTATAGTGGGGCCATCTGCGGGGCATCCGGGGAGAGGACTTTTCTGCACGTTGTACCCATGAGAACTGGCCTATAAGACGTCTGGGTAAACCCCGCAGATCGTCTGAGGTTTGTCGCGGTTTGTAGACAACCCGGGGGAGGCGGGGGTCCCCACTGCGCTAGACCATCAACACCTTCCAGGATCCTCCAGCCCTCACTCAGACAACGTACACCGAGATTCCCAAAGGACACGGGGCGGAGCAAACTACGGGGCCTGTCCTGGCGTCATACTCCTTCGCCGGCGCCAGAAAGTCCATCCCCCACACTTGTCTCGCGATCATCCCGGCATCCAAACGACCCGAGTTACTCGCTAGCGCACACTTTAAAGCCGGGCTGAATGTATTCCAGAACGTCCACACGACCGAGCAGACGCAGGCCAAAGTTTCTGGGTCAACCAGACGTGGATTCGGTCTCTATGTGTCGTGTGCACGGCAGCGGTACTCACTTAATTGACCATGCGGAGGAACGACGGTTCACTTGTTGACCCTCACGTCAGACAAGAGGCTTGCATGCCTCGGTGGAGTGATCGGAGCCAGCCCTCCGCCGGGGCAGCTCGCCACCGCGTTTCGGCGCCACGCGATCAGGCACCGGCACCGGTCACAACGGCAGCGATTCGGCAAGCGTTCGGCATGTCACGTGAGACTACAATTTCAAGATCCCATGACCGTCGATGCCTTGGTTCCAGGCCTGACAACGGTCTGTAGCTTGCATCGCCGAATTCGATCGTGGATCGGGTCACCTGCATCTGTTCCTTCCTCCACCCCCACTTTCTCCCACTCGGCGGCCATAACCTCTCACCCGAACATCGCTTGCCCGAATAGCATCAAGTAGATCCGCTCCCCGGTCGCTCAGAATAGACTTTGCAAGCGCTTAGCCGTCATTCCTTCGCTGCGACATCTCGTGACCCGGCTGAACGAAGACTGCACACTCCACAACACAACAATCGCCTCCCATGAACGAACCGACAGTCGTCAAGCGACTGCATATCTCGGGCCTCACGCCACAGATCACGCAGGACCACCTGCGTGACCGCTTCAAGTCTTTCGGAACAGTACTCGACCTCGAGGTCCCCGGGCCCAATGCGTTTGGAGAGCCCCGCGCCTTCGTCTATCTCAACATCGAGACTACGCCTGCCCAGCTGCGAAAATGTGAGTGGCAATTTTGGAAGGGGCGAGCTTCCTTAGGTTTCACGGAGCTAACATCAGGCCTGAACATCATGTCGGGTGCGCACTGGCGTGGCGCACAGCTGCGTCTCGCTGAGGCGAAGCCGCGATGGGATGTCAAGTATGCGTCGGGCTCGGCGTCGTCGTCAAAGGGAGATGAGGCGAAGCGGGCGCGTAAGCGTCTGCGCCGCGCCATCGTACAGACGGGCGGCAAGCACGCGCAGGACATGCGGCTGGTGACCGAGCCGCGGGGCAAGTTCTGGAAGATCGAGAATGGCCACCTCGTCCGGCCGATCTCTATGCGTCCGTCGCACCCGCTGCCGCCGGCGCTGAGCGCCGAGACGAAGGAGAAGGTCGCTCGGCGACCGATGAAGCGTATGCCCCGCCGCGTGATCGATCCGGAACGCTGGGGGGCCGCGCACGAGGTCTTCCCCGAGCTCGACGTGGAGCGGGAGGACGGATGGGAGTTTGAGTCCGCCGATGAGGAGGAGGAGGATGACGAGGGTCGCGTTCTGCTCGGACACTGGCGGAGAGGAGAGGAGTCGTCGCCTGTGTATGGACGGGTGCAGCCGAGTGCCGAGGACCTGTATGCGACGGAGGAGAGCGAGAGCGAATACGATGCTGGAAGCCGCGCGTCATCGCCCATGTTCCCTGCTCGCGATGGGTCGGCGTCGCCCCTCTTCCCGAATCGCGATCGGTTGGCGTCGCCTCTCTTCCCTTCTAGAGCGGACAGGGAGCGATCAGCGTCGCCCTTGTTCCCATCACGACGGGAGGAGCGCGAGCGCTCAGCTTCCCCCCTCTTCCCGTCGCGAGCGGCGGACGGTGAGCGCGAGCCGTCCAGCCCGTCAGAGGGGGCTGCCGATGCTGGCTCCGATCGATCAGTGTCTCCGCTCTTCCCGACTCGCATGCCGCGATCCGGTTCCTCATCGCCCCTTTTCCCCTCTCGCACATGAGAGTTGTATGCATCTACGTGTACACTAGCCCATGACTAACCAGCATTATTGACCATACATCCGTGTGCTAGCACAGAGTTACAGCATTATGGACATTCATTATGAACAGCGAAGGTGCCAGCACCTTTCGTATGGGGTTGTGTTTAGTGGAAGCGGCGACGCGAGCGGCGCGCGTGCTCGAGCTTGGAGCGCTTCGACTTGGGCTTGCACTTCTTCGGCTTCTTGCCGTGTGTCTTGTGCTTCTCGGTCGGGGTCTGCGGTGCCGAGGTCGGCGCGGGAGCTCCAGAGGTGGTAGCCTCACCTAGGGCGGATGACTCGATGGCACTCGAGGCGGACGCGGAAGAAGACGTAGCGGAGCCAGACTGCGCGGCGGAAGAAGCAGGAGCCGACGAGGTGAAACCCGACTGCACGCCGGCAGACGAAGCGACTGACGAGACGGAACCTGACTGAGCGGCGGAGGAAGCGGCAGAGGCTGACGAGGCAGAGCCAGACTCAGCGCCGGCAGAGGACGCGGACGACCCGGCCACGGCAGCGTTCTGCTCATTGCCGTCCTGGTCGTCACCTCCGATCCAGAACTCGCCGCCGGTGGAGCCCTCAGTGGTCGACTGGGAGGCAGTGGGAGCGGCAGTTGGGGTCGAACCAGTCGCCTCGGCGCTGGACGCGGGCGCGCCTGACGCAGTTTGAGCAGAGGGCGAAGCTGTTTGAGTAGCGGCCGCCTCGGCGGTGGGCTGGGCGGGTGCCCCGGTCCATGCACGGGTGGCAGGGCCGTTGGGCGGCGCGCTAGTGCCGGGACCGAAGTCGAACGGCGCCGGGGTGATCTTCAGTGTGGGCTGAACGGGGGGCACGTTGGCCTTAGTCGCTGGCGTGACCTGGGGCACGGGGTGGTCCTTCGTGTTCCAGGCGATGGGCGCCCACTCGGTGTTGGTGTAGGTGTCAGCCTCGACCGTGAAGATGTCGTCCTGGGCACCATTCTTGAACCCGTACTCCCAGTTGTAGTACGGCGGGTCGATGAAGTCCTGGTACGTAGGAGCCAAGGGTGCGATGGGCCATCGTCTCCTCTTTTGGTCGTCAGGGTGGGCGTGCCTGGGGCCGCGATGTCTTGGCAAGGCCCCGCAACTTGGTTTAGCCTCGAAGTTCGGGTTATAGTGGGGCCATCTGCGGGGCATCCGGGGAGAGGACTTTTCTGCACGTTGTACCCATGAGAACTGGCCTATAAGACGTCTGGGTAAACCCCGCAGATCGTCTGAGGTTTGTCGCGGTTTGTAGACAACCCGGGGGAGGCGGGGGTCCCCACTGCGCTAGACCATGAGACAAAGGAGGGCTACGTAGTATATCTATAGACATGGACGCAGCTGTTTCACTTGCACCTACGTACAGCTCCTGGTTTGCGAAGTGCCGGTTTGCATCATCTCCGCCTGACCGCCGAAGGCGCTGTGGATCCAGTTCCACGTGCAGAGGCAACCCTCGGGGGGACAGGGCGGCAGGCCAGCGGGAATCTCGAAGCGCGCAGCCTTGAACCAAGGGCACTGATAGTCGACGGAGATGACGACCATCTTGGAAGGGTCGAGCTTGCGGGGGTCGCTCTCGTACCCGATCGCGATCGCGCAGCCCTTGACGTCCTTGAGCTCAGAAGCGTTATCGCCGTCCTCGCAGTGTCGCATGCCGTGGGCGCCGCACGCGCGCTTCTCGTCTCCGTAGTTGCCGAGCGTGTTGCCCCAAGTCGTGAAATGACGGTTGCAGCTGAGCTCGGCGTTCAGGTGACCGCCGGCGACGAGCTCGACAAACTCGCCGTCAACGGGAGGCTCGTCGACCTTGCCGTGAAACCACCAGCCGCCGGGACCATCCTTCTTCCTCTGGAAGAGGGGGTTGGCGAGGTCCTGCGCGTCCCAGTTGTCGCCGTGGGGTCCGTTCTTGCCCTCGAAACTGAGCTGTTAGTCTCTGCAAGAGTGAGGCAGACTCACCCGAACACGGCAGGGTGCCAAAGGGCCATGTGGCCAAGCGCGGGCGTCGCAAGGCCAATTGCGGCGACCAGGCTGAGAAGCTTGGGAGCCATTGTTAGAAATCTAGAGAATGTGCTTTACAAAAGAGTGAATACGACACTGTACAGTGTACTACAAGAGGGAGCGCAGGTACCAGACCACACGCAGAAGTGAAGAAAGATAGGGGTGAGAAAGAGGAGGCGGAGGAGACGAAGGGAACAGTACAGTGTTGTTCATCAGCCTTATAACAAAACAGCAACAAAGCTGCTGGCTCGAGCACCGGGATGGCGAAGGACGCACAGAGGGCCACTCCCTACACGCAGGGCATGAGGCAGCCTGCTTAGGGAGGGTGCCATACCAAGCACTGAAACGGACACTCTGCTCACCCAGCGCATCCAGTTACGGCTCAGTTACGACAGTGGCGGTCTGTCGGGTGAGCGCTTGTTCTTGCCATGGCCTCAGGCACAAGCCGCCAAGGCGCTCGCCCCCTTCGTCCTGCTCCCAACCTCCAATCCTTCCTCGTCGCGGTTCCAGCTCGCAAGGAACGGACCTGAAGGCAGAGGAAGGGTAAGCTGGCGGGACCCGATACAGTGATCCGCAAGAATAGCTCGGCTCATGAATGAATGCACAATGTGCAGGGGCAGAGGCAGCAGGATGCCAGGGCTTTCGGCCGTTTCTGGGATTTCCAGGATAACGGCCGGGTGTGACAACAGGGGATGGGCCGAGGTGCCCGTTCAATGCGTCGGGCGCGATAAACTTCGGACCAAGGACGGATTCCAGACGCGTCGCGTCCTCCAGCGGGCAAGTCTCGCCGGGCGGTGGGTCTTATGGCATCGTGACGAGCAGGAGCCAGTCGCATGAGCTGTTGTCGTTCGCGGATTGTTCCAAATTGGCTACCAGAAGTAGAATGCAGACCCGGGTGACAATGCGCCGTTACGGCAGCTGCAATCGGACACGCACGGAGTCGAGCCCCCAGGAAAGGGGACCTGTCTGTGCATTGTCGGCGCTGTCGATCCCATCCCACGAGGCGACTGACGACGCGGTCTTGTCTGGCACATGCTTGTTCTGGATACGCATGCACAACCTGGGAATGCTGGGAAAGCACGCATCAAGGCAGTGCGCACCCGGTCCAGACCCCAGATCGAGATCGACAAACACGTCGCACTCGCAACGCTGAACTTAATACGACCCAGAGTCCATTCCGTCAAGCTTGAACGATTCCGATAGAATCTGAGCTGGGCGGTCTCGACGCTGAGGAGCGGAGCAGGTTTGAGCACAGGTAGGGGCGTGTGGTTCCGGGAAACACCACATGGATGTCCTCAGCGTTGACCGGTCCATTGCCAGCTCTTCGAACTTGGGGCATGGGATAGACTTCTGATCATCCGAATGCACAGCCTTGAGTTTGCCAAGCTTAGAAGTCACGATGTTCAGCGCAGAGGCGAATTTCGTGGCGGAGGCTATCCATGCGACATGTCACCCCTGCTCGATACGGAACGGAGGTGCCTCAGAGGTGGCCGCTGCGTTACAGGCCAACGGCGCGTTGTATTTAGGGAGTCTCCTTGAGCTCGACGGGCCTGCGGACATGTCGACAGATCAGGGACGCGTCTCTGCCCGGCAAGTGTGGGCATCGACCACCAATACTTGTCTTAAAAATCCCTCTCTACAGGCAATCTATGCATCTGCCCATGCACTCCCAATTGCCCCCGACCACCCCATAAGCTGGCAATTACTCACTCTGACTCATAGCGTGCATCAAGCACCGCAAAGAAGGGGCAGGCTCAAGAGCGCGTGCACGTGACTCGCCCTTCGACGCGCCTGACCTTGTATCAGCGAGTGCGGGATCCCGCTCTCAGCGCGACGCGTCCAAAGACATGACAAAGGGCGGTCAGTGGTTGTTGACAGCTCTCCACCCAGTCTATTTACTGAACATGCCGTCTGGTTCGCCTGTCTCCGTTTCAAACCCCCTCAAGCGCGCGCGTGTCGATGACGGCGAGCTTGGGCAGGTCCCGTCTGCCCTGACGCAGACAGAACTGCACGCTCAGATCAGGAAGCTGTCCCGCGACGAGCTGGAGGGTATCCTTCTGGATCTTGCCCCAACGACTGAAAGCGTCGCCAGTGCCGTGAAGACCTTGGTGGAGAAGAAGGAAGCGGCCGAGCGTGCTCGCGTGCACGACTTTGACCACTACTCCAAGTCGGCGTGGTATGCGATAAACAAGAAGCACGACCGGAAGTCGGGCTCAAAGCAGTACGAGGCCGGCTACGAGGTTGCGCATGACATCGAGGACATGTTCAAGACGATGTCGACGCAGACACATGCGCACTCGCCGCTCGCGACTAAGCGTAGCGCGCTCGAGACGATGCGCAAGATCCTCAAGAGCATCTGCCTCCACAACTCGGAGGTCGGGCGTGTCGTCATGAACAACATCTATGGGCAGATGGACTGTATGATCGCCGTTGCGAGGTGCTTTAATGCCGAGGACGTGCGACAAGTCGCGGCTGAGGGCCTGCTCGACCGCATCGAGGAACTCGAGCAACTGGCGAAGCAATATTGCGTGTTCGAGGAGCTGAACGAGGTGCTGGACATTGTGAGTGCTAGGCTTGGAGTGGCGCTAACGTCAGCTTGAGGAGACAGAGCGCGCTGGGCCGTAGCTGTTGCGCATCTCTACATCTTCCTGCACACATTCAAAGCCTCCATTTGTACCCCGTCCCTCGTTCGTCATGTATCTGTTTCTCGTTGCTGGGCTCTGTGCAGGTGACCCAGCTGCGACACGTGACCAAACCTATGGCTCGGATAAATGACGAAAATAGGTGTACAAAATTCACCTCCACTCTAAAAGTTCGAACCTGCTTTGGGTGCGAAGGCTGCACGCGCTCGCACCAGCGCCGGCAGTGGCAGATATAAGATTTCGCCGCGACTGTACTTCTCCATCACCCATCCCACCAGAGTGAGTAATTCGCGAGTTATGCCGGCGATGATGAGCTCTTTGTCGCCCCAGTCGGATGTGCTGTACAGCAATGACGACTCGACACGCACATACCCTTTTTCGTGCCCACTGAGCCGGGAAACTTCAGCATACCTCTTCTGTGAGCGTTAGCTAACGAAACAGGCAGACTTGTGTTCTTTTATTCCACCTTTTCGACCGCTGCTTCGCGTATCTCTCCGTCTTCTGAGCTTGGAATGCGTGGGCAGCGGTTACGCTAAGTGGAATGGCGGATTGCAGTTTGTCTACAGTGGACGGGCACCCGCATGTCATAGACTTATCTCGTAAGTGTTTCTCGAACATCGCTTGGACTGGAAGTCAACGTCTGCCCGTTGATGATTTACATTTCCATGCTAATTCTTGATCTGCCCTAGGGCTTGAAGAATAGACTGTACATTAAGAACGGCCAACTGAGGGCAACACTTCCAGTCCAGCTTTCTCACAGACGGCTTCAGCTGACGCGACAGGTTGTAACCACTCATCCCATTGATTTGTATCACGTAGCTTTACGCCATGTATCCCAGACTTTCTGCAAACTCTCTAGCTGCAATCGTTGCTGTCGTGACTAACTAGTTGCATTTGCGAGCGCAGGTCTACGCTTGGCTGTCTTCCGACCAGCCGCATGACTGACAGCATCAGCAAACATCATGATGACCTCACGCGGCATGTACGGCAGAGTAACAGGTATGCATAGTCTAATGCCTGGTATCGTTGCCTCCTGAGGCAGCCTTCATAGCGTTATCCAGCAGGGCGCGGTTGGCTCCCTCTCCCCTTCTCCGGCGGCCGCCGCCTCCGCGATCACGCGGCTCCCTCCTCTCCTCTCTCCTCCTCTCGCGGTCGCGCCCGTCGCCGCCCTCGTTGCGCTTCCGCTTCGGGTCTGGTGAGTCCTTGCCGTCATCGTCGAATGCCCGCTTCCTATTCGGGCTACCCGGAGCCGAGCCGTTCTCGGCAACCAGACCCATGCGCGCAGCTAGCGAGCCGCCGGCATTGCTGGTGTCGCGGGCGCGGGGGTTAATGCGCAGTTCACGCGGCGCTTCGCGCTCGGGACGGTCTGGTGTCGGGCGAACGTCACGCTCAGATGGGCGAGCGGGTTCGGCCTGGCGCGGTGTGTCGCGCTCCGACTGACGAGGCGTCTGCCCATCACCCGGACGACCCTCTCCGCGCGGGGTGTTTGGTGGCCGCTCGCCACGGGGTGTCGAGGCCTTCTCGTTGCGCTGCGGGTCGCGCTCGTGCCTCGCAGGCTCACGGTCGCGATGGTCACGCGGGTCACGAGTTGGCTCTTCTCTCCGCTCATGGCGACGAGGGCTGCGTGTGACGGGTTTGGCCGGGAGGCTGTCGCGCCCATCGCGTTGTTCGCGCGCAGGAGAATTGCGTCGAGACCGGCGACTACTCTCGTCGCGGCGCTCTTCGCGAGGCTCCTCACGACGGGGAGGACGCTCGTGCTCCTCTCGCCGCTCCCTCTTCTCCCCTCGTCGCTCTCCACGCTCGCTTCGCTCACTTCGTTCGCCGCGATCGCTTCTTTCACCGCGGTCGCTCCTATCACCACGGTCGCTGCGATCGCTGCGATCACTGCGTTCACTACGCTCACCACGCTCTCGGCGATGACCGCGCTCGCCACGTCGATCGTCGCGCTCATCTCGCTCGTCACGGGTGTCGCGGCCATCGCGGCGCCTGTCGCGGTCACTGGCACGGTCGCCTCGCTCCCTCTCGTCTTCTCGTCGTCGGCTGCGATCGCTCGTCCTGCTGTCTTCCGTTCCGCTACGCTGAGGACGGGGCGGTACGGGGGTTGATCCTCGCGATCCAGGGCGATCCATGGGCGACGACGGAGGTTGGTCGACAAGACCACCGAACCTGCGGGCTCGAGATCGCTTGCGCTCATCCTCAATTGACTTCTCGTCCATCGGCTTTTCAGGTTTCTCCGGAGGCGGCATCGTGCTCTTCTCTGGCTCCTTGATATCTTTAGCGTCTCTGCCGTTCCGGCCGTCGTCACGGCGCTCGTCGCCTGGCGTAGCCTTGGGGCTGTCCTCAGCCTTCGACTCAGCTGCGGCAGCACGGGCACTACGTGTCCGCTCGAGTTTCTCACGCAGTGCCTTGGCGTCGTTCTGAGCAGAAGACTGAGTATCGGCGGGAGCGGTAGCAGCCTGATCTTTCTCAGATTCAGCCTTGGCCGCTTCCTCCTTCTCCTCGGCTGCCTTGGCTGCAGCGGCCGCCTCGGCAGCGGCTTTCTCCTCAGCCTGCTTGGCAGCGAGGCGCTTCTGGTTGACAGCGAACTGCTTGGCGCCGTTAGGGTGGAAGTCCGCGTACGAGACACAAGGGCGTTGAGTCTGGCGAGTCTTAAGCTGGTTGAGGTACGACTTGAATGCGGGGACCTGCTCGGGGCCGATCTTATTCTCCAGCTTGCCCTCCACCAGCTTGCGAACCGAGTCCTCGATACTCCGAGCGTTGGTGTCCATGATGGGGAAGAATGGCAGAAGCTGAAGCGCGATAACGATGGCGTTCTTCGGGCTGAACTCGGTGTTGGAAACCAAGCAAGCCTTCAAGCTGGTCGACAGGCTGTTGTGCAGCTTCGCGTAGAAGTTCTTGAAGCTGTCGTAGTCCATCGTCTTCTTCGTGTCCGCGTTTTTGGTGCGGTACTGCATGCCGGGAAGCGTAGCCTCAGAGCCATCGGCGGTGCCGAGCGCCTCCAGATTGTACTTGCTCTCGCTGAGGTACCAAGCGTCAAGATCGACAAGCATCAGATATAAGCAGCGACCAAGATTGCGCGCCTCGTTCTCAGTGCAGGTGTAGATTCGCGTCGATAAGCCAGTCGAGAAGAAGTGCGAATAGGCCAGAGCGGCAGAGAATCCAGGAGTACCAAAGTCGTGCGCCATGCGGATGAAGCGAGCCACAAACATAGCGTCGGCAGGGGAGTTGACAGCGCGGTTGTAGAAGCAATGGTCGTGCAGCTGGCGAGCAATCAGACCTTCGCGCTGCTGGTCCACGTCGGAGTTGAACCAGTTGCGACACTCCTCCTGCAGGCGTCCGCGCACCTCCTCGACGTGCTTCTCCATTGTCGCCTTCTCCTTCCGCAGCACGTCATCGCGCGCACGAAGTCGCTTGCCCTCACTCGACGTCTTGGACACTTCTCGGAGAAGCTTGGCGATTCTAGCACTGGCCTGGTCGTACTGGTTGGTTGCACAGGCGATGTCATTGACGGCTAAACTGTTATAGCGAACGATGAAAGGACTATTGTCAGCTTCAGCTAGCGTCTGGTACTCACATTCCCAACACATCCTTGACGGGTCGGTACTCAGGAAGAACCTCAAGCTCGCGAATGGTGCCTGTCAGGTGAGAGGGCCACCACTCTGACTGGCTGTCCACGTCCATGGCTTCTCCAGACGGAGCGTCCTCCTGAGCCGCCAGCTTCGGTCGCAAAATCATCCAGGCCATCTGAGGCTCGATTCCAATCTCCTCTGACAGCTCGGTGAACGTCGGAATGAGGTTGATACGCTCCTGCGGAGTGAGGACCTCCGCCACATACATGCAGAACCGGATGAAGATGTTGCGGGTGTAGTCGCGCTGACCTTGGATGGTCAGAAGAGGCGCATCCGGGTCGAGGAACGGCGCCTCGGCGGCAGTGTAGGCCAGGCCAACGAGGATGGGCACCGCCAGACCAGTGGAGCGTAGCGCCTCAACAAAGCGAGGGCCGCTCTTTTTCACCTGATCCAGAAGCTCGGCTGAACGGAGGGGCTTTCGCGAACCGCGGGTATTCTCCGTGGCGAAGAACGCCTCGCGCACCATCTCCGGTCCAGCAGCGTAAGACTCGAGCTGCTCGTTGGAGATGGCAAACTCCTCGACAGTGTCCTCGCCAGTCATACCGTTCATGAGCTTCTCCAAAACAGTGAACGCCGCCATATCGGTGAACTTCAACTGCGTTGCGATCATCTTGAGAATAGGGTCGAGCGGGAATGCGTAGCGGCGATTCACAAGTCCAACAAACGTCGCAAGATAGTCGACAGACTTTCCAGACAGTTGGGAGACGTTACCCAAAGTGTCGACCCAACTGAACACGGCGATGTCTTTCGAGAGCATGTTCGTGTAGCGACCAACCTCGACCATGTGCTCTCCGATATTGCCCACCGACCCGTACGACATGGTCTGGCTGTTTGCTGTCGTCCAGAAAACCAGAGGATTGGAGTGAGCGATGCCGGCCAGCGCGCGGGCGGGACCACGCTCAGCTGCCTGAGAAGCGGGGACTGGAGGGCCAGACGGGTTTGCAGCAGCGGCAGTGATTCGTCGCATTGCACCCTTCACTTCTCGCTGGGCTTGAGCGGCTGCGTGAACGGCCAGCGGAAGGTTGTTGCGATCACGTGCGTTGGTAGTCGAGTCGCGCCACTCTCCGAAGAGACTGCAGAGCAGGTCCCAATCAAGGAGTTCGAAAAGCTCATAAAGCTCCGCGTCGAAGGCACCACTCGCGGCATCGGCCACGGACAGGGCGGGAAGGATGACCTTCCTGAGAATGCCAGTCCAGGGCTTGATGTCCGTTAGGCTCAACTTGAACCCCTTTACCTCCTTGTCCGAGCTGCCCTCCATCACCGCATTCTTCACCTTCTCCATGAGCTGTTCACTGAGTTGATGCTTCATCAGGCGAATGATCTTAATCATCAGTGACGAGTTGCGTCCACCCAGGCCTTGAAGTAGGATAAGCCACCGCTCTCCCCGAACGTGGATGTCGTCGATTTCCGACCACTGCTCCAGTTCATCCATCCAGGTCGGGTAGAAGAACTCAAACTCTTTGTTGATCGTCGATGGTGGTACCGGAGTGTACAGCGTTTGGACCACTTCCTCCGGCGTGTGGCCCTCCACCTCCGAGTAACCGGGACCACGGACGATTCTTCGGTAGAGCGGTGTGAGGGAGTAGTCGATGTTGCGAATGATGAGCTGGCCGAGGGCGGGGTTGGCGACAACTGTCCACGGGTACTTCGCCAGAAGGTAGAGAGACATGTTAGACTCTCCTATGGCGAGAAGCGCGCGAAGCAGCTGGATCTTTTGCTCAGCTTTCGGCTTCTCGGGCTCCACCTCCTCCTCTGCCGCGGCCTCGCCTCCTTCCGGGGCATCGTCGTCAACGAGCACGGAGTTTGCGAGGGCGTTACTCGGCCCCGAACGGGTGTTCATGGCATTTTTGTATCGAGAGAGAATGTCCTCCATGCCGTTCTCGTCTGGGCTGAGCTTCTGCAGAAGGTGGCCAGGCTTGACCAGACCCTCCTTGATCAGTAGGGCGGTAAGGACCAATAGTCCTGTTGGTGTCTGGCCGTTGTCGGTGTTTTGGTAGAAAAGGTATCGGAATCCCAGCGTCTTTGCAATAGTACTGTCGTCATCAGGCAGAACGTCCAAGGCGTGAGTTATCCGTTCCTCTTCAGTGTCGTAATGCGGAAGCGGTCGCGGGCCATTCTGAGCGAAGTGCCCGATGAGGTGTCGGAAAAAGCGCCAAGTCGTCGGGACGTGACAGCTGGCGATCTCGATGATGAGATCGAGGACGCGAACGGGGGCGAGACCGAAGGTTCCGATGATGAGCTGGATGCGCGTCCAGACATCTTCCGCGTGTTGCCGAACCTCTTCGTCGGAGCTCTTTGCGGTTTTCGAGAAGACTAGCGGCCCAGTCAATAGAACAATGAGATGTGAGAAGCCCTCTGATGCCTCGCGAAGCAAATTCGATGTTCGCTGCTTGAAGTAAGTCGAGGTCTGCAGCTTGATGTATCCGCGGTGCAGCTGCTGAGCGTCTCGAGGCGTCGGATGCAGTCCCAGCGGCGACAGGTTCTCGACAGATGAGACAAGATTTACGACATGCTGTGGAACCGTCTTGGACGCCTTTGAATTAGCTGGATGTCGAGTGTGCCGAACTTACGGCGAGCTCCTTGACTAGAATGTTGGCGCGATCGAGAATGGCCGAGTCGAACTCCTCGGGTTGGCGATCCTTGCTGTCACTCTCCGTTAGAATGACCTCGTCTATGGCGTCGATGACAGCCGATCCCAGCGCTTCCGCCTCCGACGCGCTGTTCTCGTTGATGCTTGTGAAGACGTCGTTGAAGAGCGCTACGAGCACATCCGCCGAGAGTGCCGATCTCAACAACGTAATGACGCTGTTAAACAAGTTCAACTGTTTCAGAGGTTCAGCCGTAGCTGCCTTGGTCTGCTCGAGCAAGACACCGGCACTGGGTTGTCAGTAATGTTACGAGATCGGAGCGCGCGCGGCCATCCTACTCACATGGTGTCGCGCCCTCCAGACTCCCAAGATTCCAAAGCGGTTGACAGCTTGGCCACATCGGAAGAGCGGTCGAATGCTCCAGACGTGGAGGCCTTGCGATCCACCATCTTTGGGTCGTTGTGGAGATGACCGACTGGGTCAAGGGGTGAATGTTGATACAACCGTCAGTCGCCGCACATCTTGAGCGGGTGGAGGTGCTAGTGCGGAGGCAGATCATCTCGTGGCCATGGGATTAAAGTGCGAAAAGCAATCAGGAAATGAGCCGCTGAAGATAACGAGCAGCACCAGTTATGCATGCATTGTCACTGTTCATGCTGTGTGATCTGCAGTAATACGAGGTTATGCTCTAGCTTTGATGTATGTACGCCGCATGGAGGACGAAAGAAGTGACGGCAAGTAAGCGATAAGGATGAGGCTACACATTGGTGGCGCGCTGTCCGATCTTCACCCTGCCCAACCTCTCACAAAAGACAAAAGAAGCTCCTCCGCTCAAGAAAAGCCTGTGCACCTTGCGATGCAGCCTTGTTCTCCGCCAGGGAGTCGAACCCTGCTCTATCGCGAACACCTGAGGGGCATCTCTCGTTCTGAGAGGCGATTATACTAACCGATATACTAGCGAAGAGGCCATGACATCGGGTTCGGAGTTCGGCCGACCCGCCAGCGCGCCGCCGGCCTGCGATGCCTGCGATGGCCGTCTCGAGGATCACGTTGGGCAAGAGGAGATGTTTAACCTAATGTGCAGGAGAACTTAGTCTACATTGAGTGTTGAGGGATACCCGAAGCCATGGGACGGAGCGGTCTGTGGCGGCAACCTTTGTTGAAGGTCCGCAGCGATGAGATGGCACGGTACCCGGGGCGATCGGGGCGACGCTCTTGAATATTATCAGTGGCACGATGAAAGAGTCCGAGGAACGATCACCTGCACAGCAATACCCATTGTGATGTACTATCGCTTGTTTGTGGTCGTGTAAGTCTGTGGAGAATACATCGTGGCGGAGTCGAACAATGCCTTTCCATGTCATTGTAACTGTACAGCGACCGTTCATCGACATCTGAGCACTACCCCGTCACGACAGTGTGCCTTCGAGCCCCTTTTGTGGGCATCACTAAAAACACTTGCGGATGTCGGTCACTGTGCATCAGGTGCAAACATTGTGACCGGCATCGCCGCGTGCTGTCAACGCCACATGAGATCGCGACGCAAAATGTTCTTAAACCAGCACCTCCCGTACTTTGCATGTCATCGAGACTTTCAACCATTCCACCATGAGCTGTTCCCTGATCCTCGTTCCGGTCCCGATCCCCGACTTCGCCAAACCGGCTCCTCCAAACTGCTGCCACTCGCTGGCCAGCCAAAGGCAGTCGCTCCCCACGATATCCCCGCCTGTGACTCCCATTGACAAGCTTGTGAGTGCAGTCACTTTACAGCGGCGCGCTAACAATCAGATGTGGCGGGACGTCGTCTTGCCTAGTCTCAAGAGTACACCCTCACGCAGGAGCCAGCAAGAAACTAGTCAACCCGCCCAGGTCGATAAGGAGCACTGCCTGGCGCCTAACGGAAGCAGTTCAGCCTGGCGGCCACCCTTTCGCTCCCAGTCCAATGTGCCCTCGCGCGACGTCCAAGGTTCACTGATCGCGACCCATGACAAGGTCCCATTCGGAGATGCCCCGGAAAGGATCCAGAAGAGCCCTGTGCCCAAGCTGCTGGTCTCGCGTCCAACCCCGTTGGGCCGCATAGATGAGGAGAACGTTACTTCCGGAACTGCTCGTGGAGATGAGAGCCCAGCTGAAGCTGATGCTGCCCTCCACGAGCCAATCCAAGAGTGGCCGATGCCCAGCGGTGTCTGGGCTGATGACTATGGCGATGACGACGTTGTGTCCGATGTCTGGCGGCGAGTATTCAGTAATGAGATCCGGAACCTCGAGCTCCGAAGCATAGTCAAGAACTGGCCTGCAGCTACGGGCTATTGGGCTAGCAGCCTGCGTTACGACGAAAGTATTAGCTGGCCCGAGGACTGGTGTGACCCGGTTACAGCTGTGGCGCTTCTTGAAAGGGAAGACGGAGTTGAGTTCCGATCTATGCCTGAAGGGCAGCCAAAGTCCAGCGGGAGGAAGGGCAAGAAAAGAAAGAGGAAAAATAACAGATGGAGGGGAAGCAGGCGTGGGTGAACCCCAGGTGTCAGATTGGCCAAGAGTTTGGTGCTCTCAGCGTTGCTTGCAACTCAAAGTTCTTCACGATAAATGAAAATGTATCCTGTGATCAGTCCAAGTGAACGCCAACCCTGTTAGTCAGAATCGGCCGATAGATGTTCGGTGACGGTCAGTAATCCAATCAATCCAATCTATAACATAGGAGATACAAGGCGAGGGAGTCGGAGGGTCATATGGTGGGGCAACTAGTGCCCTCACATCGTTACCGCCATGATTATGCAGGCGAGGGAAACGTAAGGAGAGAGACGCTCGCCTATCCGCGCACTCTTGAAGAAGAGGCCGAGGAATCTGTTGAGTCAGCGCAGGCGATGTGTCCTTAACTCACCCTTCACGGTTGCGGTCGACAAGGCTTGGAGCGAGGGCTCGGATGTAGGTGCACGTGCAGATGAAGAGGATCACCAGGAACAGGAGCGACTGGAAGTTGAAGAGAGCCGACTGGACGTTAGGTTTATCGAATGCCAACGCAGCTTACCATCTTGCGGGCCTGTCTTCTTTCGTGGGATAGAGGTCGGTGGAGATCCAGAGTCGCAAGATTCGTGGAAAGCGTCCACATGACGCGTCTGGTGCGTGTGCGGGGAAAAAGTCCCGCTCGACCGGTTACCCCGCATTCTGGCTGAGATAGCAGTTCCTGAGATGTTGTTGTTCCGCAACCGCACTCTCCTCATCCTCTCGGAGCCTGAAAGCTGCTCGAGGCAGACAGAGATAAACCCATGCCCCCGGCCAAGAGGGGAAAGGGATCTCCTGCTAAGAGGAAGCTCAGTTCTCTTAGCTCAGTGAGTGTAGCAAGACCTACTATTGCTCAAGTACATCAGCTGACTGTACCAGTTTCAACCTACACTGAACTTTGGGAAGGCCCCAGCGAGAACGAATTCCTCTTCGAGTGCGAGCACTCAGGCCAAGTCATCAGAAACCAAGCTTGTTAAGGACAGTGACGATGACAGCAAGCTCATGCCCCCGCCTCCGGTCCCGTCTCGAACTCGGACCCGATCGGCTTCAGGCTCAAAGAAGGGGAAGGAGAAAGCAGGAGATGACATCGACGATTCGATCGAAATCATAGACAGCGACGACGAAGTGAGCGAGGAAGAGAAGGCCCCTAGAAAGAAGCGGGGTTCGTCATGTATGTTCCTTAAGCCGATGATGACTGACAGCTAGCTCTTTCGACCGACACCGCCACGACGACCGGCGGTCTCTGGACGGATGCTTACGCCCCCACGCAGGTGGTATGTTACAGGACTAGCCTGCTGAGTTGCTAACACGATGAAGTCAGAACTAGCACCCGGAAAACAACGCGTTGCCAAGGTAGCCGAATGGTTGTACGAGGCCGTCCATGGCGTGCCCGAATCGGTCGGGAAGTCTGGCGCACCCGTGTCGCAGACAACGCGCGATCGGTTACGCAAGTACAGGGTGAGTCACTGTTTAAATTCCGCGAACTGATAGCAGCGTGTCCTACTTGTCACTGGACCTGCGGGTATCGGCAAGACTACCACGGTCCGCGTAGTCGCCAAAGAGCTTGGGATCGACCTCTCGGAAAGGAGCGAGGGTGTCGAGGAGCGTGGGCTCGGGAGCGGTTTTGGTGAGTTTCCAAGCGTTCTAGATGACTGACCGTAGAACATGAGACTGGCACCGGCAAAGTTGCAGCTTGGCTTTCTCGTAATGCGTATCCATCGCTCGACGTTGCTAGCTCGTCGAAGGCCCGCCCTCGTGCTTTGCTCATGACATCGCTGCCCAACATCAGTCACATTCCGACTCGTCTCGCCTTCCATCAGGCTCTGCTCGGCTTCTGCAAGAGCTACAACTCGAGTAGCTGTCCTCTGATCATCGTCCATAGCGATGTGGGCAGCGGTGGGAGAGCCGAGGCGAGCTGGATGGACCGAGAGAATGGAGGAAGTGAGAGCATTCTGGACGTGGTGGGACGTGATGTGTTTGACGGGCCGTGGAGCGCCGAGATCAAGTAAGTTCTCAGCTCTTCCGACAGAAGAACTGACCGCAGCTTCCGCCCGCTAGCCCCCACGTTCATCACGAAGGCATTGAACCGAGTCCTCTCCATGGCAATCCAAGATCCTGCCTTACGGCCGCCTGTCGGGGCGATCCAGCTTATCGCCCAGTCCAATGGAGATCTGCGGAGTGCCATCAACTCGCTGCAAATGCTGTCTTCGGGGAAATCCCTGAAGGCCATGGCTAAGAAGCGCAAAACGGACGCTCCCCGAGCGAAGGCAACCGGCCGCGGCAGTCGTGGTGGCAAGGGAGCGAAAGTAGACCTCAGCGACGAGATTCGCACAGCGTGAGTGCTCTCTGTCCCCTGCCGCTAATCCTCAGTCTGGAGGCTATAACTTTGCGCGAGCAGTCACTAAACCTGTTCCATGCCTTGGGCAAGGTCTTCTACAACAAGCGTGCGTGTTGATGAAGCCGGCTGGAATGCTGACTTCAAGGACTCGGAGATCCAACCGATGACAAGGAGGACAAGGAGGCTGTGGCGGCTATTGAAAAGCTACCGAAAGATCTGCCGCTGCCGCGTCATCTGCGAGAGTTTCAACGAAGCAAGTCACTCGTACAGATGGAGGTGAGTTGACGATCTCTGGGAATGACTAACAACAGACGTTCCTGCCGACCGTGCCAGTCGACGCCTCAACATTCGCACTTTGGCTGCACTCCAACATCCCCAAGTTCTGCGAGGAGATCGAGGAGTTTAGTGCTATCCTCGACGAGTTCGGTTTAGCGGACTTGATGCGCACAGACGACGACATCGTGGGTTAAGGGGCGCGTGGCATGCTGACCAGCGACAGTGGCAATCGAGTCCCGTTGCCATCGCCTATGCGCTGCATCTAAATGTACGCGGTGCGCTCATGGGGCTACCGTCACCAGTGTCAAGGCAAGTTAGGCTGTTGCACATGAGACTGACTCTATGCAGAGGGTCGAATCGCAAGGTGACGAAGCCTCAGTTCTTCGAGAGCTACCGCACCGAGCGCGACAACGGCGCCCTGTTGGACGTCGCGGCAGGGTACATGGCTCGGAAAGCCGTCGCATCGCACCCTGACTGGCCTAGCAATGAGGGCGACGGAGCGGCGTCTTGGGGCGGGATGGCCTCGAGAGCGGTTCTCGCAACAGAGCTGGTTCCCATGGCGGTGAAAATACAGCATCTGACGAACAGTAAGTGGCAAGTTAGCGGATGGTGCTAGGTAGCTGATTGTACAGACCCGCTACTTCCTATCTCGGTCCGCCCACTGACGATGCCCCCTTACGTAACGTCGACGATTGCATCGTCGTCCGAGGAGCTGACGGAGACCTCGGGTCCAGATGCTTCTGACCTGGGCCATGCGCAGATGGCCGGGGAAGATGGCATGGGTGACGTTCCTGAACGTCAGGGTTGGGACACGGAGGAGGCCGCCGAGCGTGCCGAGGACGAGGAACTGGGCTGGCTCGAGGACGACGACATTGAGGACTGGGACTAGGCCCCCGCAGGGTTGGGCGGCGCTAGTTTCACCTCGCCGCTTGCGATGCGTGGGCAAAGTGGCATAGTGGCGGCTCATACGGCGTGCGAGCCGGTGTATAATAGAAAAATAGAAGTGACCGCATGGCAGCGCGTGGGTGCAGCGGTCGGAGCATGCAGAGAGCACACCAGTTGTTTACTGATTGGTGCAAAACAGGGACAGATGAGGGCCGGAGTTGGATATTCGGAGCTGACCTCATAGCCTTAATGTGTAACCTTGGGCTGCACGTGACGGCGGAATGCCCAGTATGCCGTGCGAGCGGTGACCAAATGCATCATCGGTCGGGCAGCCAGGCGGCTGCCCTGAGTGTCTGATGCCCAGTAAACGCAAAGGCTAGCAAACCGTCAGCGTGCAGAGTAGTGTCGTGATAGCGACAGTCCATTCTCGTCCCTCGTGATCCGATCCGCTCCTCCCTCCTCCTCCTCTTATGCTCGCTACCTCTAGGCTCTGGCAAACGCAATCTCGACACTTACTCCGTCGTCCGTCGCCTCTGCCAGTCCGAGCGAACCTTGTAAGTAGTCCTCCGCTAGCCAGATCGCTCCCCTTGCAGCTTGCGGCACTTTCCCACACCTGCATTCATTAGGGCGCATCACCAGACCAGAACACTGACAGCATCCCCACAGAGCACCTTAGCTGTCCGAAAGACACCTTCCATCAGTGCCAGCGCATCCCGCCTCTCGCAACCGCAACACCAGCGCCGCGTCCCCTCTCTCCGCCGCACTCTTTGCCTCTGCTGCCGCATCGATTCCGTTAACGGCATGTCGACTGCAGTCTCTGGAGGCGCTGCCTCCTCTCCCGCCAAGGGGGACGAGTACCGCCTGCCTACCTCTGTGGCTCCTACGCACTACGAGCTGGCGTTCAAGACGGACCTCGAGTCCTCTCCCCCCTCCTTCCTGGGTGAGGCCATGATCGACCTCGACGTCAAGGAGGACGTGAAGCAGATCGTCTTCAACATCAACCCCGACCTCAAGGTCACCAACATTGCGATCAAGAACCTGGACCAGAAGACCTCTACCGCGCTCAGCATCCCCCTCAAGGCGTTCAGCATCGACAAGGACCAGGAGCGCGGCAAGGTCGACGTCTCCTCCCTGCCCGGAGGCGGCCTCACTGCCGGCTCGAAGGCCAAGCTCTTCGTGCGCTGGGAGGCCGAACTCGGCGACAACATGATGGGCTATTACAAGTCCGAGGGCGACGCCGACGCCAACGGCAAGAAGCCCATGTGAGTCCCCCAAGGTGGATCAGAAGAGTGTGCTGACGAACCTAGCTACGCCCTCACCCAGTTCGAGCCCACCGCCGCCCGCCGCGCGTTCCCCTCCTGGGACGAGCCCCTCCTCAAGTCCAAGTTCACCGTCAGCATGATCGCGAAGGAGGGCAACACCGTCCTCGCCAACATGCCTGCCGTCTCGACCAAGCCTTGGAAGCCTGCCTCGAACGTCACCGCCGAGTCGCCCCTTAAGGACGGGTACGAGATCGGCTCCCTCCTCACCAACGTCTACGCTCTCGGCAAGACCGAGGGCAAGACTGAGGGCAAGACTGAGGGAAAGACCGAGGGCAAGACTGAGAAGGGCAAGACTGAGGGCAAGACCGAGAAGGGCAAGACGGAGGGTAAGACTGAGGGCAAGACCGAAGGCAAGACTGAGGGTCTTCCCAAGTCTAAGACTGAGGGCAAGACGGAGGGTAAGACCGAGGGTCTCCCCAAGCAGAAGACTGAGGGCAAGACGGAGGGAAAGACGGAGGGAAAGACTGAGGGTCTCCCCAAGCAGAAGACTGAGGGCAAGACTGAGGGCAAGACCGAAGGCAAGACGGAGGGTAAGACGGAGGGCAAGACCGAGAAGGGAGATCGGAGACCGAGAAGGGCAAGACGGAGGGCAAGACGGAGGGCAAGACCGAGTCCTCCAAGTCGGACAACTGGCAGATCACCAAGTTCGAGACCACGCCCCTCGTCTCGACCTACCTTGTCGCCTTCGCTTGTGGCGAGTTCAAGTTCCTCGAGAGCGAGTTCAAGTCCAAGCTCACCGGCAAGACTGTCCCTCTGCGCATCTACACCACGCCCAACGAGATCGGCCAGGCCCAGTTCGGCCTCGACATCAAGAAGTGGGCTCTCCCCATCTACGAGGAGGTCTTCGACATCCCCTACCCCCTGCCCAAGCTCGACACTCTCGTCGCCCACGACTTTGACGCCGGCGCCATGGAGAACTGGGGTCTCATCACCGGTCGCACCACCGCGTACCTTTACGACGAGAAGAAGTCCTCCCTCTCCGCCAAGAAGCGCGTCGCTACCGTTCAGTGCCACGAGCTCGCCCACATGTGGTTCGGTGACATCGTGTAAGTACCAATACTTCCCCGCTCTCTCTTTCTATGCCTTGGCTGGCCCTCGTCCCGCTCGCCATGCATCCCGCAGCACAGTCTAGGGCTGGGGCTGCATAGCGGGGCCTGGTTGGAGGTCGGTGGAGGCCTGGTGGAGGTCCCACGTGACAGTGGCAAATCAGTGTGGCACTTCACCGGGTGGCTCCCGACATCCACCCAACCTCTTCCAACGACTTCTACACTCTTCAACACGCGCTGACAGCGGAGCACAATGTCGTGGTGGGACAACCTTTGGTTAAACGAGGCCTTTGCCACGCTAATGGGAGAGCTTGTTATTCCCGACAGGATCTGGCCAGAGTGGAAGGTTAGGCAGGAATTCGTCGGCGGACACCTTGTCAGCGCTCTGGGCCTCGATTCGCAGCGTTCTTCACACCCCATCGAGGTTGACTGCCCCGACGCGAACCAGATCAACCAGATCTTCGACTCTATCTCTTACTCGAAGGGCGCTTCGGTCCTCCGCATGCTCTCGTCGGTCGTTGGAGAGGAGACTTTCCTCAAGGGTGTCTCTCTCTACCTGAAGAAGCACCTCTACTCCAACGCCGTTACCGCCGATCTCTGGGCCGGAATCTCTGAGGCTTCGGGCATGGACGTCTCCAAGGTCATGGCCAACTGGACCCTCAAGGTCGGATTCCCCATGATCTCGGTCGAGGAGCCCGGAGACGGCACCATCAAGCTCACCCAGAACCGCTTCCTGTCCACCGGCGACGTCAAGCCCGAGGAGGACGAGACCATCTGGTGGGTCCCCCTCCAGGTCAAGACCGTTGGTTCGGACGGCAAGGTCTCGACGGACGCCAAGGCGTTCCTCGAGGGCCGCTCGACGACGTACGATCTCAAGGGTTCCGATTCGTTCAAGCTGAACGGCGACTCGATCGGTGTCTACCGCGTCAAGTACACGCCCGAGCGTCTCGCCAAGCTCGGCCAGCAGGCGCAGTCCTTCTCGGTCGAGGACCGTGTCGGCCTCATCGGCGACGCGGCCACGATCGCGCGCGCGGGCTACGCCAAGACCTCTGGCTCGCTCAACCTCATCAACGAGCTCGCCGAGACCGAGAAGGAGTACCTGCCGCTCGACCAGATCAACCTCGCGCTTGGCAAGCTGAACGCGACGTGGTGGGAGCAGCCGAAGGAGGTGCGCGATGCGATCAACGCGCTGCGCATCAAGGTGTTCAAGCCCGTGGTCGAGCGCCTGGGCTACGACCACAAGGAGAACGACGCGCCCGACGTCAAGGAGCTGCGCACGCTTGCGATCTCGACGTGCGCCGGTGCCGAGGACGCCGACGTCCTCGCCGAGCTCAAGGCGCGCTTCCAGCCCTTCCTTGAGAACAACGACGACTCGCGCATCCCCCCCGACCTCCAGCGCATCACGTACAGCGTCGCGGTCAAGCACGGCGGCGAGACCGAGTACAACAAGATTCGCGCCGTGTACGACAAGCCCCCCACGCCCCACACCAAGGTCGACGCCCTCTTCGCCCTCGGCGTGCCCAAGGACCAGAAGCTCATCGACCGCACCTTTGCCATGTTCACCGACGGATCCCTCAAGAGCCAGGACTATTACATTGCCTTTTTCGCGCTCGCCTCCAACCGCGAGTCCCGCCGCCAGATCGGCGACTACTTCATGGAGAACTTTGACAGGGTAAGTGTATCCGCGGTCGTCCCATGTCCCCGATCTCGCAGAGAAGCACCGCTCAGAAACGCCAATCACCGCGAAAGTCAAACACCCTCTCACACATTCTTCCGAGAAGCACAGCTGACAGACCCCAGTTCGACAAGGAGTTCTCGGCCTCGTTCGGTATCGCGCACCTCATCAAGGGTGCCTTCGGCTCGCTCACCTCCAAGGAGGACCTTGCCAAGATCAAGAAGTTCTTCGACGGCAGGGGTGAGTTCTTGAACCTTGACTCAGACACAAGTGCAGTTCTGACAGTAGACATCTCGCGTTACAAGCTCTCGGTCCACCAGGTCTACGACACGATCCAGGCCGCGTCGGACTGGCTCGAGCGTGATCAGCAGGACGTCGAGCAGGTGAGTCCCCCAGAGGAGGCGGCGAAGGCGAAGCGGGCAGCGGCTTGTAGTTTCAGCCGCGTGTAACCTGCAAGCAAGGTTCGGGGTTCGCGACCCGGCACGTGTGATCGTGACGTGCTTCTGCACATCACGCATAACATGGCGGGCACCCTCGAATGTCGCTCCCGCCGCAAGACCCAGCTCCATACACTCCGTGTGATAAGCTGACCCATCACAGTGGCTCAAGCAGAACAAGTTCCTCTAAGCCGCTAAGTGCGACGTGCAGAACAGCATGTGCATAGGGAAACCAGCCGTCCCTTCACAGGGGGCGTGGTGAGTAGAACGAGCAAAAGGAGCGAGGAGATGTAAGAAGGAGAAGCAGAATGCAAATCAATCGGTAATCGAAGCCAGGCGGGGCGAACAGCAGGCGTCTATCACCGTTTCCAGGATCGGAGAGGAGATACGGGTGGTAGAGTCCTAACTGCGCGACGGCCCTTAACCCGTCCATCGGTGAACAACAGAGGGCCAGCAGTATAGGTGGGACAAAGGGAGAATGGCAGCCGGGCGAGCAACTGACCCAGGGATCTGAACGGCATGCAATCGAAACCCGCCATTGTTGAAGGGTATCTGATAACATTCCGTCCTTGGCCCCAGCTTTCGACCGTTATCGATGGACTATCGCATTGATCGCATCGACGCCAGCCCATGTCGAGTCAGCGATGCCCGACGCATTGACAACGATGAACGGGCGAATGCGGGGTCGATGTGGGGAAGGCGCTGGGCGCTGGGCACGCAGGGGGCTTTGACACCGGGTCATGGATGACTGTGAGGTGCGCTGAGTACCTGCTGCTCTGGAGCACAGAATGGCAGCCGGGCGAGCAACTGACCCAGGGATCTGAACGGCATGCAATCGAAACCCGCCATTGTTGAAGGGTATCTGATAACATTCCGTCCTTGGCCCCAGCTTTCGACCGTTATCGATGGACTATCGCATTGATCGCATCGACGCCAGCCCATGTCGAGTCAGCGATGCCCGACGCATTGACAACGATGAACGGGCGAATGCGGGGTCGATGTGGGGAAGGCGCTGGGCGCTGGGCACGCAGGGGGCTTTGACACCGGGTCATGGATGACTGTGAGGTGCGCTGAGTACCTGCTGCTCTGGAGCACAGTATCCGGCGATGAAGGAGGGGGGAGGCGGCCGCGTGTCGACGCCACCGGACGGGCGCCGCGGGACGTCCCTGCTCCCCATACCTCTCCAGACCTCTCCATACCGCACTCCCTTCATTATGTGGGGAAGGGGATCAATGGAGTTCCCGGGCCCTTTCGCCAATGCCTAAAGCCCATCGAAAGAATGAACAGTGCACAGGCTCGTGGAAGCTCCCGTGTTCTGGGGACTGTGGGGTCTGTCTGGGGATGTGGGTGTCACGGTCGCGCGACTGCTCGATCCCAGCCAGAGAACAATCTCCATTCGCCAGTCGTTACCGTCGGCCGTTTGCTAAGTGCGATCGTCGGCTTGGGTAGACCTGCACCCTTGGTCCTCGTCGATTGTTGCCCGCCTATCCTGGCGCCCGTTCGCCGCAGGGGCTGCCGACCCTGCCCGCTGCGTGACACCTGGTCCACCGACGGGACAACTTTTGACTGCGTCGCTTCATGGTTACACCAACCAAAGTTCTCACAGCCATCGAAGCAGAAACAACGCCTAGCCTGGGAACTGTCGACGAAAGCCGTCTTACGCTTCGATTAACTTGGCAGCTGCGTCCAACGCTTATGGACACTGATGTTGGCAGGTGGCGTAATGGCGTTTTCTTGGTCAGGTCCAGACCCGCAATTGACTCATGCCTGCATACAGACGAAGTGCTAGTGCTGACCTGCAGGAACATAGGAACAAAGCTAGCACTAGCCCACGGTGTTTCAACGTTTCAACCAAGATCGGCTGCTTGACAAAAAGGGGGTGCTCACATGTGGTCCTGCCCTGTGGCCGCTAGCTCGATCACCCGATAGCTATCCTGGCCAGCCGATAGCGCGCTGATAAAGCCCTGCGTACCGCGCATCTGGTTGGACGTCTGACTAGCACGCCTGTTGCTCCCTCAAGCACGCCTGAACGCCTGCCCGCTCTTACCGATCTATCCGAGGCAGTTCTGGTTCGAACTCTTGGTATAATGGACTCGAGAGCCGATCAAATCCAACTGTGGTAGGCGATTGTGAGGTAAACAATGGATCGGATTGATTGAGGAGGGCGTCCGGCAGAGCCATGAATAGGCGCGGTACTATCGAGGGGCACACGGCACAATCACACAATGGAAGAACAACACACCGCCGTAGCGTAACCGGCAGATCGTAACGACGTGGATCTCGAGATCGGAGATGTGATAGATTGGGGGTTGCAATGCAACGCAACGCGCAACGCACATGCGCACCCGTCAATCGCCAAACACGAGGCAGTGTGCTCGCCAGGCGCGCCAGGGCCGGGAGTTCCAGGGCCCGAGGATCAGACGAAGGCAGGAAGGTACGAAGGTACGAAGCCCGCAAGGACGCATCGCACTAAGCCCGACGCTCGGACGTCTCCAGCTGGCCCCTCGAACCTCATGCTGTTCTTCTGAAGCTCTAGATGACCTGCTAAAGTCGTTGCTGGACTTCGGCATGGCTGGGAGACGCATGTTCATTGCGCCGGAATGTTGGAACGCTGGTCCGCTATTGCCTTTGCCTGAACAAGGACCAGAGTCAATGGCACTGGAAGCAATGTTGATGCTCGAGCTCGAGTGGCGCAGGTGGTCCGAGCGAGGAGCGTGCGTCGGTAATTCAGCACCGTACTCCAGATGCACTGCGCTACGCCCCTGCGCCCCCCTGCGCGCCTCGCGCCCACCACAGGCTCTTCGGTCCTCCTGCCTTTTGACACCCTGTCTCTGCCAGCCGTAGACGCCGTGACCGCCGTGTGCTTGGCCACCGTCGCCGCGCCGTACCGCCTTCAGCCTGCGACTGTATGCGCCCTGTGTCTTGTGTCGATTGTCCGTGTGGCCTGGACCGCCGTCCAAGACCACCGTGCGCACCGGGCTTCTGCATATGGCTGGGGGCAGCAGGCGCGCGGCGCGAGGTGGCAGCGCAGCAGGTCGCAGGCTGAAATGCACTACGGGACTACGGCACCGCGGCCCTGCAGAGGATCGTACTCAGGATTGTAGGATTGCCACGGGCCGGCCCACCGCAGCAGACATGCGCGACACAAATCGACACAAACGCGGGCTATCGTACCCTCGTCGCACAAAGCCGTCTGGCCTACCATAGGCCATACAGCAGAGAATGCCAAATCGGTCTAGGACCAAGATCCTCCCTCAGCTTAGGATCCTAGGCCCGTCTAAGCTCGCCGATGGTGGTTGAGTCCTTGTCTCTCGTTGCTCACGCTTGTCGCGTTTGTCTCTCTCGGATCTGTGGCCGCGCGACTGGTGCGACTGGTGCGACTGGGCCGGCTCCCGGATGTCCTTGGGATCCTTGGATCCTTGAATCCTGCGATCCTGCAAGTCCTGGCGCCGGATGGCGGGGCCTCGCCCAGCTCGCTCGCCCTCACACAACCACACCCCACACAGCAAACACATCGTCACCGCCGCGCGCCGCATCCGCACCATGCACCATGACACGAGATGCGCCATCACCAGTCCCGGCATCCGTCGTATCTGTCGTTGTGTGCCTCGCCGCCTCGCCTCAGGTCTCCCGCCTCGCAGCCTGCCTCGATCTGGCCATGCCGTCCATGCATCATAGCACCTCAACCACCACCACTCACCGATCCTCAACTGCACCCGTCGTGCACAATGTACACCCTCAATCCCTCTCTCTCTTAACTACCCGTCGACCATCAATTTCCCCCCTCCAATATCTATACCATCACCCCCACCCAACCCCACCCTCCTCTGTTCATTGCATCTTGACATAACGGCACTTCACCACCGAAACAACTCAACCCGACCAAACCCGTCCAACATTGACCACCTCGCACGACTCTCGGCTACTCGTCACCTTCCCTTGCTTCTCCCGCCCCATCGACAACGAGCCGGTCGACTATATCATCGCGCCCTCGTGGCCTCACGCTGTCTCAGCACCCTTCTCTCCCATCTCCCCCTCCACTCACGCCATCAGCATGACCAGCTCGCCACCTGGACTTGCCCGACCCTGGTCGCCCGCGGCCAATTATCCCAGTCGCCCGACCTCCCCATCACATTCTCGATCACCACCTCGTTCCATGCCTCCATCGCCATCGCTGCAGCCGGAGCGATTGGAACGGAGCCGAGCAGAGCAGTCTCTGCTGTCCCTGCTTGAACGGGAACAGTCTTTGTTGACAGTACTCGAAAACGAGCAGAAGCGCGCCGGCAAGCCGAGGCGTCGTCAACGTTCAGTCACAATCTCGGATGTAGACCGAAGTGCATCCCCGACGCGGCCCTCCACCCCGGTATTCGATCCGAGATTATCAACAAACCCAGTGCATGCAATGGACTCCGAGCCTGGGAAGAAGCGAAGCATTGGAGGATCACTGTGGAAGGAGCATGGGTACCACCCCAGTCACGGTCACCACATCAGAGCTCGAAACGTTTCCGGCACAAGCCTGAAATCGATCGCGAGCATCGATAGTCTTCCCGATGTGGACCTCGTGTCCCTGGTCGAGCGCAGCATTGCACTGCGGAACCCACAACAACGCTTAGCCCCGCACTTCTCAACTTCCCCCGTGCTGAGAGCCGTCGATGCCGGTGTTGGTGCGACTACCAGCCCAGGTACATCCACTGGAGGTACACCAAAGATCGGGATTCAGACCCCTAGTCTCAAGAGCAGCACCAGCTCAGTCAAGGGAGGTGCAGCGTCGGGAAAGCTGCGAGCGTCAACACCGGCAACGCAGAACTCGCCACCTAAGCGGCCACCAACGCCCCGCAAGGTATCACCCCGACCAACAGCCACGCATCAACGTTCGTCGTCCGCGATCCCGAAGACGCTCGAGCGCCCGATCCTTCCCCACCGCGCAGCCAGCGATGCAATGACTGGAGCGACGTCTCGCTCCTTACCGTCCGGTAGCGGCGGCATGTCTATGGCGCGCCAGCCCAGCCAGTCGGGGCAGTCGAGAGCGGATCATCTGGACCCGTCTCCCAAGCTCGGACCGCGACAGCGGTCCAAGCAGAGTCCTGCCGCGTCATCGGTCATCTCCTCGCCTCTCTCGAGCGGCAGTGCGAACGACGAACCCAGCCCACCCTCGTTTGACTTGAACGACGGCGGCATCCTCACCCCGTGTACCTGTCGCACGAGCTACTTCGCCGATAAGCGTGCCCCGGCGATTTGCACTTGCTCCGCTTCGCGGCCTGGTCGCCCCACCCCTGGTCTTGGATCCGGCGGTCCGAGTGGCGTGGGGATCACGCAGCGCAGTGCGAGCGCAAGCGCGAGCACGTCATCCTCCCCTCCCCTATCGGCCGGCGGCAGCGCCAGCTCGGGCAGTGGCAAGACGGTGCGTCCTGTCCCGATCTCCGCAACGGCGACGTGCATGTCATCAGACGAGGGCGGGCCCGTGCTCATGCCCAAGACATCGGGCTCGTTGCAATCGGCATGGAGTGCGGAGCGCGCCTCGCGCAAGCTCAAGCAGCAGGAGGGGCGGGTATGCTTCGACGAAGTCCTCGGCATCCCGGAAGACAAGCGCGGCTCGGGCCGACGATGGAGTCTGTGGTAGAATCAGGGCTCCCCCGTCCCACACCACTAGGCAGCTTCGCTCGAAGCAGAAGGTCAAAGACTACCCAGCCGGAGCCAGCTTGAGTCAAAACCGCCACCGGAACACGAGAAGCGGCGGTAAGAGACGAATTTAGCGAAGCAAGGAAGCCGCAGGATCCAGGGTGCCATCGGGCATCTACCCCGTTCCAGTTCGACAAGATTCCGCATCGCGAACCGAGACATGAGAAGACCGAGGCCGCGGTGCACCGAGTTTGTTCGCCACGCCCATCACGTCACCTATCCTTTCAACCACCATAACACTTCGCATGCCAGAACATACTGCTGGACCGAGGCCGAGGCACATTACCAAGGCTTCTCGCCGATTCCAGCTCTTCCCTGTTTGTTTCACCGCTGCTTCCACCCGGCACTTTGCTCCTGTGCATTACACTGCTTCTTTTCGGTTCCGGTTCTTCACGCTCCCTCGTTGGCTTCTGTTGGCTGAGTCGTCCAGACGGCCTCGCTTCTTGCCTTTACCTCTCACATCTCTTCCTCTACACTCCACACCACGACAAAATGGACAGTTTCTGGTCTCCACATCCCACATGCGCTAGATCTAGCCGCTTCCAATCATACAAAACTGACAAATGATTTCCGTAATATTCCCCCCCCCCCCCCCCCCACCCTCACATGAACACACTTCTATACACATAACACCGAATGACTCCACACGAACCCCATCTTCACGCACCACCAGCTCTCCTTGCTGGCGGACATTGCATTCTCATGCAACCCCACGCATCCTACACCATCACCACCGCCCATCCATTCATCCATCTACCCAATTGTATAAATCCTATTCGCAGTTGTAACCGACTCTGTATGAAATGATAATGCGCTCATCTGTGCGTCTCTTACCTGTGTGAAGCGGTAGTCTAGCTCCCTCTTGTGCTCAGATGCCGCTCTCATCGGCAGAAACGGAGAGGATATCCTCTTCTCCGGCGGAATATGGGAGAACATAGAGGTTAGAAGCGCACCTTTCGTGGACTGCCGTAAATGAGGAGGAGGAGGAGGAAGTGGACTGAGTGAAGCGCGAGGGAGACATTGGGCAATGAGGGTTTGGCCGGGCACCAAGCCGAGTCTCGCTCCAACGCCAGTTACCCTCCCAACTCCCTCCTCGCAGCTCGCACTCCCCGCGCCGCTGTGTTCCGAAGCAAAAAGACAGAGAACTGCGCCCGTGCCGCAAAAACAACAGCGGGACCTCGGACCCATGATCGATGCCCACTTTCCCAACTCGCCAACTTTTCTTGCTGACCGGTTCCGCCACACCACCACATACTTGTTGCTCGTCCAGTGTATCAGTGTCCGGAGCTGGCTGGCACAAGGGTGGCAACAAGACCTCGGTCCACGAACAAGTGGTCAGTTTCAGGCACGGCCCCCGCGGTTCCCTATCTACGTTTTGCTGGCAGAGCACACAATTACAGTATGTCTCGCACGACGCCCTGCAGGTCCTCCTGAGAAAAGAGAAGGGCGTTACTGACAAATTTCTGTCAGTCGGTCAGGCGCGTAAGATACGAAGAATAGCTGTTTGGGATTGGTCTCGCCGGCCTTGGTGGAGAGCTTGTACTGCGGGTTGTCGGCGAGCTTGATGGCCGTCGACATTTGGGAGAACGGCGTCGCCGGGCTCAGTTTCACTTGGCCATTCGCTGTGATGGTTTTGATATGAACAGCGAGGTCGCGAGGGGCGGTCGAGCTCACACGTCCCGCCGGCGAGATGAGGGCTTGCGAGATCTGCAGGTTGCCCGTTCCATCGTCGACGACCTGGACAACGGGGGGGTCCCCTGCCCGCCCCACCAGGCCACCAGGCGCTTGGGTGCGTCGTCGAGTGGCTTCCAGCCGCCCGTGTCCCTGAGTACGACGTCGTCTCGGCCGTGCGCCAGTTCCAGTTGGTAGCGCAGCTTGTTGCCGCCCGCCACCTTGCAGCCGCAGATACCGCACCTGGCGTCAGGAGTAGGCTCGTGTACGTTGCAGACGTGGTTCTTCAGGCTCGTCATGTCTCCGCTGCGGTACGGGCACTCCACGCAGGCCCATGGCTCCTCGATGCCGTGCTCACGTTTAAGGTGGTTGGTGAGCATGCGTGAGTTTGTGTAGATGATCTCGCAGATGCGGCAGATCACGGCATCGGGGCCGTCGACATGCGCCTTCTCCTCGTGGTTGAGATTGGTCTTCGAGTTGTCAGACTCGAAGCCGCAACCGAGCGCACACGTGTGCAGCGCGGCGGTTGGGTGGGCGCGCTGCACGTGCATTCCACGGCTCTTCATATTGGAGAAGAGTGCGGGACACGCCCCGCACCTGAACACCTTCTGCCCATTGTTGAAGTTGTGCGAGGACGTGAGGTGGTGGTGGAGAGATGCGTATGGCGTAAAGTCGCAAAAATAACACTTTTTTCCACTTCTTCTTGTCACCGCCAAAACCGCAGCCTCGGGTGCACTCATGTTGAGCTGCGCCGGGGTGATCGCGAGTGACGTGATTGCCCCTTGCTTTGAGGTTGGAGAAGAGAGAATCACAGAGGCGGCAGGCGAATGTCTCCCCCGAACCCATGAAGTCATGCGCTTGCTGTGTGTGTGCCTTCAAGGTTGCCGCCTTAAACGGGCACAGTGGGCACTGGTGCTCACGGACAGCCCTTGTCCGGCCGAGGTGCGCGTACTCGACATGCCGTGCCAGCCCCCGTTCAGTCTTGCTACGCGTTTGGCACCCCTTGTACCAGCACTCAAACGGCTTCCCCGTTGAATGGGTTGCTAGATGTTCCAGTCGGTGGAAGTTCGACGTGAATCGCTTGTCGCAAACATCGCACGGCTCGACAGTCTGGCCGTGCTCCCTCAACACGTGATCACGAAGTGTTGCGGCCCGTTTCGCGGTCGTGTCGCAACCCTTGTACGGGCTTCTTATCAGCGTCGTTTCCAATATGGGATATGTGAAAAAAGACTCACCACTTGATGTCCGAAAGCGCCGTTGGGAGGTGTACGCCTTGCTCAAGCGGCGACATCACGTTGACGCCCCTTCTGCTCCGGGCTGGCCGTAGTAGCCGGCGTCGTTGAGAACGCCTTGAACAGGTCGGCGAGGACAGCCTCGCAGACGTAAATCGTCTGCGCGCTCCGCGTCAAGTCGGCCTGGGTCGCAGATGTGTAGTCAAAGTCTTCGACGCTCCACAGATCGATTATTGTTACGATATATGTGTTAATGTTTGCGCGAACCAGCTCGGAAAACGTCTCCTTGATCTCGGCAACAGCCACGCCCCGCAAGTGCTGCTTTGCCCTTGCGGCAATCCCGCCCCAGGGGATCGCCATGTTTGAGGAGGATCCCACATAAAGAATAACCGGTAAGGAGTCGTCAGTCGGCAACGCCAACTTGGCGTATACCCCGTGGAAGGGTCAGTCTAAGGCGGAAGCGTCAAACAGGAGCCACTCCTCGATCGTTGGCTGCCGGCCGGACGCGACGCTTCAACCCATCGCGGCATCCTGCGGAGCTGGGTGGCGATGCTCGTCGCCTTTCCCTGGTCTGGCATGACCTCGCGGGTCCAGGCTTGGGTTCGGAGATCCGTCATGAGTCTTCTGAGCGCTCTGGATGAAGAGACGTTCGGTGTCCTCGTCGCTGAGTGGTGGGGGTCCAGTGTTGTGCAGCTTGGCGGCCTTGTCATCCGACGCCTCGTCATCTGAGTCGTCGTCGCCGAGGCCGTCACCGTCATTGGCAGCGGTGCTCGTGCTGATACGGTCGCGGGAGTAGTCGTTTGCGATGTGTGCCGCATCGTGGTGACGTGAGGGTGTCACGGGGCTGGCCTCACGCCCTGGCGCGACTCCAGGCGCTGCTTCAGCTTCCATTGATTCTGCGCCCAGTGGCTCGTCCATCATCTCGAACTCGTCGTCACTGTCATCGGGCTCCTGCTCCGCGAAGTGATCAACCGGCAGTACCGTACTTTTCTTGGCATTAGCGAAGCGCAGGAGGTACAACGATATCCGATTGCGATACTCACGATCCAGCGATCGATGGTTTGCTGACCTGCCTCATACAGGATTTGTTTCAGCTGCACCGAGTCAGAATTACGCCATCAGACAACGTTAATATACTCACAACTCTGACGCTGTAGCGGTTGGCATCATTCCCGTTCCCCTTCGCCCGCCCGACTCGGAACTGAAAGTCAGTAACGCGTAGTGTGGGAGAGCATGAACACATACGATCGTTAAGCGAAATTTAAGCTTGAAGAGCGCAATGGGCGAATGCCAGGCCTTGCCGTAAGCGCCGTTAAACACGACAGCCATCCGTCTGTGCAGACTACTCACGCTTGCCGCCGTCTTGCTGTTCTTCTCGCGCTCCTCGGGCTCCTGGCAGTATCAGCGACTGACTGGGGGTCGTTTGCCGTTATCACTCACTTCCCTGTCCGCGGTTTTCGTCTCGTTGCTGCCCTCCATTTCCATGTCGCGGTCCGATTCCTAATCGGTCACCGGCTCCAGTTATTGTGGCGTCAGCATCCACGTCAAGTCTCGTTCTCCGGGGAGACTTACGGGATCCGCGGCTCGCGAACGCTTCGCAGCGCCGCTCTGGCTGGTGTTCTTGTCGTCGTCAGACGTGTACCGGCGCTGGATGGTCAGCGAGACGCTCAATTCGGCAGGTGCTAGCACTCACCTTAGTGGTCTTATTCTCTTTGCCCTCTCCCTTGTTCCACCCCTTGCTCTTCAGGTTGCCCCCGGTCTTCGCCTTGTTGCGACCCTTCATGATGATCGCGATGCCCGTGCTCGTTGCGCACGGTCAAACGGGTCACGGGAACGTTGGCGGCGATGGTGTAAACGTCAACAGAGGCAACGAGAAGGAGTTACCGGTCAGGAAGGAGACACTCTATCCGTGCGCCGCACATCTGTGTATTCCATCGAGCGAGCGAGGCTCTCACAACATCACCCACCGTTCCCAGCCTCTCGTCTGAAGCCGCATCGCTGGTCCAGCGGTCTTCGGAGAACGGCCTCGGCTGGACACAAAGATCGCGCTCTTGCGCCCCTCCTTTAGCACGTTGCACTCAGTCCCAACCGCGCAACTGCTGAGTAATGTACAGGGCTATCCTGCCGTGGTGCAGGTCAGTGGAGTATGGGGAGGAAGGAGTTCCAAACGTGATCGGCGACAAACCCCTGCGCCGGACCACTCAGCCACTGCGCAACTGCCATGCGCGGTCGCCTTGGCCAATTCGGAGCCGAGCCCCAGCGCAGCTCGACTACCAGTAGAGCTACCTGCGCCCTGTATCACGTATCACTGTCAGACGCCAAGCGGGGACCACGCCATACGAGCCCCAGATCACAGCTGCGAGACTCCTGATGTGAAGGGATGTGTGGGGTGGTGATTGTGAAGCTGAGGTGGTCAGTTCCAGGCACCGCTCTGAGCCCTGTAGCGGGTGTGCCGGGTCTGACCGACTTGCGATGACGCTATAGAAACGCGGGGTGCCTTCCTCTGCCTTCCTCCTTGCTCCACGTTCGCTTAATAGAAGTCTCCAAGTCAGTGGGAAGATGCCTGCGAAATCGACTCCTGTGCATACATAGTTTGCATCTGTGACCAATGCTGTAAAAATGAACTACTACTCTTGTCTTTTCCGACGCGGGTTGTGGGTTGTGTGTGGGGTTGGGGTGGAGATGGAGAGGGCTCCAGCTCCTGCGCTTCTGCGGGCCGGTGCGGTATACGTTATCTCGGTCATGGTCAGCCGGGTTCGGTCATCGCGTCGAATGTGCTCGATCGACATCCCGAGTGAGCCGGTGACCGAGGAGACCGAGTTTACGTGAAAGAACATTCCGCAACAGATGCACGGAGATGCAGAGAGATGGAGGGAGAAAGATGGAGGATGGAGGATGGGGGGTATATTTCGTGTTCGGGGTCAAGATCATTCGAGGGAAACGAAAGATCAGAGGTTTTGAGGCGCGTGAGCCAGGGCGAGGGCTGTATGGATCATTGTGCGCAGGCAGCGCGGAAGCATGCATGGGAGCTGCTTACTCTGCGACATGTTAGCTACACGAGACAATCGAAGCTGAACGGTCGTTAGGACTCACGCTGGGCACACTGAACGCCGGGACGGTCGTCGTCGTCCTCGTCCATGTCGTCTCCGTTAGAGGCGGCAGAACGGCGCTGACGGTCGTTGGGCTCCTCGAGGGTGACATCGTCGATGTGGAGCTTGGGGTCGAGTTTCGGCTGAGGCGGGCGGGCAGGGAGAGCCTTCTCAAGGAGGGGCATGGCGGATTCCGGGAGCGACTCGGGGAACTGGACGTTCATGCGCACAAAGAGGTCACCCATCTCGTGGTGGCGGTACGAGGGCATACCGTGTCCCGAGATGCACTTGAGCGAGCCGGGCTTGATGATCTCACCAGGGGCGATGATGACCTTGAGGGCATCGTTGTCGAGGTGGGGGATGTAGAACTCTCCGCCGGCGAGAGCGGTGAGGAGGTCAATGTTGGCGTCCGTGTAGAGGTCGTCGCCCTTGCGCTGGAAGCGCTCGTGGGGCTTCTCCTCGACGACAATGACGACGTCTCCGGGGACGATGCCCGGGGCCTGGTCCGACTCTCCCTGGAACTTGATCTGCTGTCCGCTCTTCATTCCCTTGTCGATGTGAACCTCGAGAACCTTGCGCTCGCTGACGACCTTCTTGCCGTGGCACTGTTTGCAGCGATCCTTCGGGTCCATGATCTCACCAGTACCGTCACACTCGGTACAGGGCTGCTGGATCTGCTGCATCATCGGGCCGAGCTGGCGGAACATGACCTTGACACCCTGTCCGCGACAGGCCGTGCAGGTCTTGACCGAGCCCTTCTTGCCGCCCTGGCCGTCACAGCCCGGGCAGAGAACCGACTTGGACAAAGCGAGCTTCTGAACCTTGCCCTTGAAGAGGTCCTCAAGCGAAACGCCGATGCGGTGGACGAGGTCCTTTCCACGGCGGGGACCCTGGGGGCGACCACCACCTCCGAAGAAGCCACCACCGCCGCCACCGAACAGCTGCGAGAACAGGTCCTGCGGGTCCATGCCGCCCATGCCGCCGCCGTTCTCCAGTCCCTCCTTTCCGGCCTGGTCGTAGACAGCACGCTTGTTGTCGTCCGAAAGAACCTCGTACGCGTGCGTCAGCTCCTTGAAGAGCTCGGGGTCACCGCCCTTGTCGGGGTGGTGCTTGAGCGCCCTGGACGGTTGTTAGAACTGAGCACGGACACGGCCGCTGCGATTAATCGACTCACTTCTTCCTGTACGCCTTCTTGATCTCATCGGGACCCGCAGACGGGGCGACACCCAGAAGGTCGCTATGAGTAGAATCGAGTCAAGGTGAGAAACGCGCCACATTAACGATGATCAAGCAAAACATTCAGCGATGTGAGGGCGCAGAGCGAGGAGGAAGCCGTGTCAGCACCGATACTTGCTTGCAATGGGCGGACCGTGGGCTGGTGGATCTCCGCGCTGAGCGGAGCGGCGCCACCACCGCAACGTGTCCGACAGATGACTCACTAGTACTCCCTGCAGAATCATCGCGAAAATCATGAGCGGCGCGAGTTGAACGGAGTTGGGCGGAGAGCGTTGCACAAGTCGATCGTTGGAGCAGAAGGTCGTCGAGGAGAAGCGCAGCGTCAGCACGGATCCTTTGTTCCACAGAGTGTAACGGTGGCCACCAGCCGAAAGTTGCTTGGGGCCAGTTCCCGGGTGGCCGAATATTTCTGCCGCCCAGTCCAGCGCCGCCAGCTACCCGCCGAGAAGCCGAGCGCCGACGGGAGCGCGGGCAACGCTTCAGAGTGCGAGCGGCGCTTCTGACCGTCTTGATCTGGATACTCACGTTTCCCTGACCATGGTCGTTGACGATGTGGAAGATGGGTTGATTGATGGAGAAGAAACAAAAAACGATGTGGATTTGCCTTTAGGATCCAAACGCGTTGAAACGCACCGCTTGCCTTAGTCTTTGTGGTAGACTTATCCGGGCAAACGCAATTAGGGATTGGGGGGCTCTTTTGGGGGTGGTGTAATCGGGGACCGGGGAGCCCATTAGGATTCGATACGACATACGACGCGGCCGTCACCGTTCCTCAGTCAGCCAGTCTCCCAAAAGTGCTATGCATGCGCCTGCCTCTCTAAACACAGGGATAATTCGATGTGCGCGGGGTGCCGCGGGCAGTGTTCGCGCGTCTTCGTTGCCGCCCACAAAGCATTGCGTTGCATGCGTTGGTGTGCGGTCCTAATGCAACATTAAGTAATCCGGGGTGTCCGGGTAATTCGAGCAGGTTCGACACTGATCTATGAGCCTCGACATGGACGACACGGGTGGATGCCGAGCCACCGTGCCAGGGCAGGGCAGAACTTTTGTTCACCCGGAGGCAAATTTTTGGCCACCGGGCCACTGCGCACCTCGCCGCATGCGCCGCATCCCCTGTGTGTCTTGCGCTTGGCCGTTTTGGTGGCCTCTGCCCGTGCAGTGCTCAGCGCTCAGGCTGCAGGCTGGCTAGGCTGGCTGGCTCAGGCGGGCTCAGGCTCAAGCTCAGGACAAACCACGATTCCATACGGCCATCGGTACCACGGGCTCGACAGCCCAACGGCTAAGCCGCGTCACTCCCCAGCGTCAGTCCAACCTTCGCCAGGCCCACACTCGCTCCGGCTCTCTCAGGGATAGGTGTGACTAACGCGCGATTCAGCGTGCCGCACCTCCGGATGCCCTGCGGTCTGCGGTCTGCGGTGGTACTCGCCATCTCCGCGACTTTCACACTTCACACCACTGACGGTCTTGGTATCACGTGATGCACACAGCTTCCCTACTTCTTGTTGTCGATCCCTCACGAGCTTATTCAAGCCACCCCGCTACTCAGAGCACACGGAAATCATCCCAACCCCGCAATTCCCGCAAGCCGCTGCCGCAGGGCACTGGCGGGACCGCTTTGTTGTTGTCGCAGCTGGGCTGGGCGGCGCATCATGTCAGAACAACTCCTTTGACACTCCTCACCTTCCTCCACGCTGCAGCTTCCTTTCCACAACCAAAGCTGCAAATGGCCGACTCAGAGCGAGATACGCGGGAACGCGAAAGCGGCCCGCCCGACAGGGGTGAGCTGATGACTGCGCAGCCTAGCTGACATTGCGCAGAAACCGTGAACCCGACTTTGCAGAAGCTCGCCGAGACGGGAGTCTTTGAGTGAGCTGCTAACCCGCCAACATAGCTAACGAACAGGTGTGAATGGCCCTCTTTGCGGGCAGACATTTGTACGGCTCTGCGGGCTGCGTTGCCGCAGTTCCTCCGCTTGGGACCGCCAGTATCGAAGGCGCGTCCGGCGGTAGCCGAGGGCGGTCGCGTGCCGGTCACGATGGTGCGGCCTGTACGGATCACGGCCGAGGGAGGTGAAGCCGCCGAAGGAGAGACCGAGGGCGAGGGGCAGGTCTCGCCTCAGCGGCCATGGAGCGAGAGCTCGGACGAGGACGAGGACACGCCGAGCACGCCCGGAGGTCTCGTGATTCCACCCTTCCCTCCGCTCGACCCGAACCGGCGGAAAAAGGTGACAAGCAGCCCGCGCCTGAATGGGGCTGGCCAGCCGCAGATCAATCCGTACGAGGAGGACTGGGACGAGGAGGTCGTCATTGGCGGACGCAAGCTCCCAGGCTGGATGGACGAAGAGGAGGGAAGGCGCGCAGTCGAGGCGACGGCGAAGCAGATCGAGGAGCTGTCCTTGTAAGCTTCTTCTATGTTCTCCGAGCTAACGTCCAGCGCCCCATTCACCGTTCAGCGTCTCTCCGAGCTCGTAATTGCGCCGACGCGGCAGCACACGTCCATCGGCAAATTCTTGCGCGCGGTCGAGAAGATGCTGACCGTGACGACAGCGTACGCTCCCCCGTCTTACGTCTACGTCCCGCCCGCCCAGTTCGACCTCGGCGCTGGTCCCACGAGCCCGTCCTCAGTCATCTCCGAGATGGACGCCGACTCCACCGTCCCGCCCGCGAGCATGACGCCCATGTCAGCCCGATCCCGTTCCTGGCCGGCGGCGAGCTGGGCGAGCCCATGCTCGACCAAGAGGGAAACCCGGGGGACGGTCTCATGTCGCCGTTAATGCTGAGTGGGGAGTCGAACGGCGTGTTTGCGCCCCAGCAGCCGCAGAACGGGAGTGGAGGTGCTGGTGCCAGTGGGCGCTCCCCGACGCCAGAGCCGGAGGAGG
>NW_014040906.1:1050723-1087072 GCF_000293215.1 Trichosporon asahii var. asahii CBS 2479
GGGCGGGGCGGAGGCCGGGGCCGCAGGCGCAGCCGCTGCTGGAGGCGATGGCGCGGGCGCGGGCAACAGCGAGACGAGCGAGACGAGCGAGACAACAAACCCGGGCAACGAGCCGTACCTCGGCCGCGTGGATGAGCTCGATGCCGGCCCGCTCGCGCACACGAATGGCGCGGACGAGGGCGATCTCGCCACGGGCAGAGGCGAGGCGGGCAACATGACGCCGCACGGGATGCATAGCCGTCCCGAACCCATCAGCTCCACCACGGTCATCAAGGACGACGAGCGCGAGATTGCGCCCCTGCCCGCTCGTGCCGAGGGTGTGGATGGCGGCGACGCCGTCATGGCCGATGCCGAGGTGAAGGAGGAGGACAAGGCGGAGAAGGAGGAGAACCCGGGTGACAAGGAGGAAGCGGTCGAAGCCAAGCCTGCCGATCCCGCCGAGACTTCCGAGACTAAGGATGGCTCCGAGACTGTTGCCGAGAAGGCGGAGGAGAAGCCGGCCGATGCCCCCGCGCAGGCTGACGCGGAGAAGGATAAAGCTTAAGTAGTTATTAGGTCATGTACACTACCCCGACACCTGGCCCCGCACCGTTGCAACTGTTCATTTCTGCATCTTCTGCTAAGCTTATTCTACTGAATGTCCTTTCGCTCAACGCCCGCGGCTACCAGAGCTTGCACTGCTTCTCGGGGTTCATCCTAGTGCCCTTCTTGCACTGGAACGCCTTGTGGAACGCGTCGAGGTTGCGGAGTGTGCCCGTCGCGCGCCAGTAGGGGGGCGAGTGGGGGTCGGTCCTGATGCGCGCGACGGCGGTAGCGGGGCGAGTGACCTGGGCCCAGCTGCGAGCAAAGGCGATGAAGAAGAGCTGCTCCTCATTGTAAGCGAGGCCAGGGAGGTGGGCGGGGGACGGCTTGTCCTCCTCCACCTTGCGCCAGGCGTTGTACGCCTGCTTGAGCCCAGAGTCGCCAATGTCCTCGCCATTCGTCAGGTTGCCGTTGACGTGCACCTTGTTGCCCTTGTCGTCCAGCACGTAGTACTGCGAGTACTGCTTGGCGATGCACTGGGCGCGCTTCTCAAAGTTCTCGACCGTGCGGTTCGTCCACCAGTCGCGAAGACGGCCCTTGTCGTCGTACTGCGCGCCCGAGTTGTCGAACGCGTGCGTCAGCTCGTGCGCCGCAACGGCACCAAAGGAGCCATAGTTCAGGCTCTTCGGCCAGTTGTACGAGTAAAACGGCGGCTGCAGGATACCCGCCGGGAAGACGATCTCGCCGTCAGGAGGACTGTAGTACGCGTTGACCGTCTGCGGGTACATCTCCCACGAGTCGCGGTTGCGCTCGCGGCCGAGTCCGCCCCAGGTGCGCGCGTTGTTCGCGAGCGTCGCAGCAATGTTGTTGTCGAAGTACGTGTCGGGCTTGATGTCCACGGCGCGGTACCAGCTCTTGAGCGACTCGGGGTCCTCGGTGTTAGGGTTGAGCGGGTAGCCGACCTTGGGGATCAGGGCAGAGGCCTTCTTCTGGGCAGCCTTGGCGCTCTTCTCGTCCATCCACTTGATGTGCGGGAGCTCGTCGTGGAACTCGTTGACAATGTTCTGGATGATGCCCGTGGCGTCCTCCTTCGCCTCCTTGGAGAAAGCAGCCTTGACGTACTCACGGCCAGCGATGAAGCCGACGAGGTCAATGGAGCTGAGACACACGTCCTGGCGGTCCTGCATCTGGTCGGGCTTGATGCCCTTGAGGAAGTTGGAGAGGCGGTGGCCAGCGGCGAACAGAGGAGTCTTCGGGCCAAGAGCGCCGTACCACTGGAGAGCGAGCTTGGTAACAAAGTAGGCCGAAAGAACAGGGTCAGACACCTCGCTAACAAGCTTGTCAATAGACTTCAGGTAGGGAGGGTACGTGACGGTGATCTTCTGGGGGCGAGTGCGAGGCGCCATGGCCGCGAGGTACTGGCCAAGGTTGAGGAACGACAAGTACTGGTCGACAGCGGAGGCAGGGATGGGGTTGTACGAGTAGTGGGGGTTGAAGAGGTACTCGAGGTCGGCACCGGCCTTAACAATCTGCCGCTCAAACTCAACAACCTTAGTGGCGAGCTTCTTCATGCGCGACTCGAGAGGCTCCTCGGGGGCAGGCTCGTCGTCGCTTCCGGGCCAAGGCCACGGCCAGGTCTCGGCGCCCTCCTCAACAGCCTCCATAGCACCCTCCGCAATGGAGGTCAGGAGGTCGCGCTGGCCCTTCTTGCCGCCACTAGCAACAGCGGTGAGCATGTCCTCGACGACCTGGGTGTAGAGGTCCATAATCTCCGGCTCCTCATAGTACTCCTTGGCGGGGAGACCACCGAACGACTGGTAGAACCAGAGAGACTGGATCTGAGAGTTCTCGCCTCCAGCGTCTCCCTCGATGGCAAAGTTGAACAGAACATCAACGTCGCGAGCATGGAGGAAGGCCAAGACATCGGTGATCTTCTCAGTCCTCTTCCTGTTTCCAGAGTCGCCACCGCCCAAAGCGGCGAACGCCGGGCGGGAGGAAGGCTTCTCAAGACCGTGGTGGTGGCCAACACGGATGCTGGCCAGGATCTCGGAGTTCTGATTGGCAACCGCGCGAAGAGACTGAGGGATCTCGTACGCCTCGTTCCACTTGCCCAGGTACGAAGGCGGAGCGAAGGAAGTGTCGTCGCCCTCAAGAGGGACGTTGAATTCTCCAAAGGTGTTGAGAACGTGCTTGACGAGGGGCTGGATCGGCTTGTCTCCGAGCTCGTTGAGAAGGTCCTCACGGTCAGCTCCGGTTAGATGCACAATAGCTCACCGTGTTCATGCAGCTGAGGTAGGTGTCCTTCAGCTTACGGAGGTTGTCGTGCTCGGCATCCAGGGCGTGAGACTCTGAAGAGGCAGGAATGCTGTCAATGATCTTGGTCAGGATCTTCTTGTTGTTGTCCGAGACAGTCGTAAAGGTCCCGACGAGAGCACGGTCAGCGGGAATGGGGTGGCTCTGCAGCCAGCCGCCATTCGCGAACTCGTAGAAGTCATCGCAAGGGTCAGCCGAGGTGTTCATGCCCTGAATGAGAGAGGCAGCGGCGAGGACGCAGTCAGGAGTGCTGCAGACCGACTGCTCGGTCAGCGAAAGAGCGTGGGAGAGTACCACCGAATCTCGTTCCCACTCACATTGTCGTCATGATGATCACCGGGGTGGTCGTCATGGTGCTTGTGGTCCTTCCTCAGGTGCGCCTTGGTAGCGATGTAGAGGCCAATGAATGTAGACGCAACGATCAAGAAGACGATCGCCAGCGAGCCGAGAATCAGTTCACGGGTAGACATGCCGGTGTCATAGCCAAAGATCTTGCGGCTACGACGCGTCTGGACGGGTCCATGGTCGTGGTCCTCCCCAGTGAGAAGGGGAGCGTTCTCTGCTGATTAGCGACGGGCAGGATGAGCATTCTTCTCACCTTCGTCGGTCGACGGACGTGGATCCGCCATGTTGGTGGGTGGTTGTGGTGGGATGGACGAAGGAGACTAACGGGATGTCACGGCGTCTCGTGAGCTGGGTCTAGGCGAGAGCCGTCCGGGTAGAACGGCGTGAGGCCCCATGACGCAATTGCCACCGCTCGTCGCCGTCTGCGCACACTGATGAGATGAGCAGCCGGCACTCGTTACGTAAACTGACACGGAATCATTCCTCCCATTCAATGCGGGTCACGTGTGAGCGCGCCTTCTCGCCCTCGACGCGTCGCGACGCGCGATTCTACATGAGAGCAACAGTCACTAGTTGGCGGAAAGTCAGCTCGCCCATTCCCACATCGCCGACCATGTCGTCCCCCTACCCCCACCCACTCCCGCCGTCATCGGCGCCGGGAGGCTCCCCCCCGCCCTCCTCGTCTTACCCGACCTCTCGTCCGGTCATTGACCCGCTCGCTTTCGACGATGTGCACGGTCTCGGAGGCTCTCGAGGCGGCGCCCCTCGAACCGAGGCTCAGACCGGCGAGGACATCACCGAAGGATCAAACAGGCCACGCCGGACACGATTTGAGGACACCAACGACATTCCCCGTGTCAAGGACACGACCGGTGAGAAGGTCACCGAGTCGTTCGAGATGTTCTTGGAAAGGTGAGTAATATAAACAATGAATCATGACTGACTGGGAAGCTTCACCGAACAAATCGCGTTCCCGGACACACCTGCTTCGTTCGGGGGAACGCAGAACGATGACGAGACCAAGTTCTACATCGAGCAGATCCACGCCATGAAGGATTTCGAGTTTACGACGCTGTATGTGGATTTCAGCCATCTCCTGGATCGTGAGCCCGTTCTTGCCCAGGCGGTTCAGGTCCAGTACTACCGTTTCCTGCCATACCTCCGCCGCGCTCTCCAGAACCTGGTGCGCAAGTACGAACCGACCTACCTCTACATCGCCGCCAGCTTCACAGATGCTCCCAGTGTCTCGGCGTCCTCGCTCCGCTACCGCGAGTTCTCGATTGCGTTCTACAACATGCCTCTGACCTCTGGCATCCGCGACCTCCGCATGGACAAGGTCGGCCAACTTATCAGCATTAGCGGCACCGTCACCCGAACCTCTGAGGTCCGACCAGAGCTTATCAGCGGAACTTTCAAGTGCGGCGTGTGCGACACTCTCCAGTACGATGTTGAACAGCAATTCAAGTACACCGAGCCAATCATGTGCCAAAACGCCACCTGTCAAAACCGCAAGTTCTGGCAGCTCAACATCGAGCAATCCAAGTTTGCGGACTGGCAGAAGGTGCGCATTCAGGAGAATGCCAACGAGATCCCTACGGGGTCGATGCCTCGCTCTCTCGACGTGATTCTGCGTGCTGAGGTTGTGGAGAAGGCTAAAGCCGGTGACAAGTGCACCTTTACTGGTACCTTCATCGTCGTTCCCGATGTTTCGCAGCTTGGTCTGCCCGGCGCGAATGCGGAGATGATGCGCGAGAACCGTGGCCGTGGTGACGGCGGCGTCGCTAGCCAGGGTGTCACGGGTCTGAAGGCACTCGGAGTGCGTGACCTCCAGTACAAGACCGCGTTCCTCGCTTGTATGGTGCAGAGCTCCGATGCTCGTTCCGGCGGTGCCGACGTCCGTGCTGACCTCGACGGCGAGGACGAGGACCAAGAGGCTTTCCTGAACACTCTCACCCAGCAGGAGATCGACGAGCTCAAGGTCATGGTCGGATCGGACAACATCTACCAGCGCCTTGTGTCCAGTATCGCTCCCACGGTGTATGGCCATGAGATCGTCAAGAAGGGCATCCTCCTCCAGCTCATGGGTGGAGTGCACAAGCAAACGCAGGAAGGCATTCACCTCCGTGGTGACATCAACGTGTGCATCGTCGGTGACCCGTCCACTTCCAAGTCCCAGTTCCTGAAATACGTTTGTGGTTTCCTCCCCCGTGCCGTTTACACGTCTGGTAAGGCGTCGTCGGCCGCTGGTCTCACTGCCGCCGTCGTCAAGGATGAGGAGACCGGAGAATTCACCATCGAAGCGGGAGCTCTCATGCTTGCGGACAACGGTATCTGTGCCATTGACGAGTTTGACAAGATGGACGTCGCCGACCAGGTCGCTATCCACGAAGCCATGGAGCAGCAGACCATTTCGATCGCCAAGGCTGGTATCCAGGCCACGCTGAACGCTCGTACCTCCATTCTCGCCGCCGCTAACCCCATCGGCGGTCGTTACAACCGCAAGGCGTCCTTGCGTGCGAACGTTGCCATGTCGGCTCCTATCATGTCGCGTTTCGACCTGTTCTTCGTTGTTCTCGACGAGTGCAACGAGAACGTCGACCTGCACATTGCGCAGCACATCGTCAACGTCCACCGCTTCCGTGACGCGGCGATTGCCCCCGAGTTCAGCACGGAGGCCCTTCAGCGTTACATCCGCTATGCCAGGACGTTCTCGCCCAAGCTCACATCTGCGGCGTCGGCTGTTCTCGTGAACAAGTACGTTCAGCTCCGCCAGGACGAGGGCGGCCCCGGAAAGTCAAACTTCCGCATTACTGTCCGACAGCTCGAGTCGATGATCCGTTTGTCGGAGGCCATCGCTCGCGCCAACTGCCAGAATGAGATCACGCCCAACATCGTTCGCGAGGCTTACGCTCTTCTTCGCCAGTCGATTATTCATGTCGAGCAGGACGACATTGACTTTGACGACAAGGACATGAACGGCCAGGCCGCTCCCCAGATCGAGGATGTCATGGACCAGGAGGAGCTCGACGCCGCCGACATGGCCGCGCTCGACCAGGCCGAGTCCAGCTACAATGCGGTCACGACTACGGATGGCAGCTCGAGCGTTCCTACTGCCCCTCCGTCCAAGCCCAAGATGCGCATCACCTACAACAGGTACATGGAGATCATGAACCTGATCGTCCTTCACCTGTCCGAGGTTGAGCGCTAGACGGGCGAGGGAGTGGATCGCGACGAGCTTGTCGAGTGGTACCTCGAACAGAAGGAACACGAGTTTGACTCGGTCGAGGACCTGGAACACGAGCGTGAGCTCATCGGCAAGGCACTCTCCAAGCTCGCCAAGGACAACTACCTGCTTGAGCTTCGTGGTGAGGTCCGAGACGACCTGCCCTCGGGCGAGACCGGGGAGAGTGCGGAGACGACATCGGATAAGATCCACTACGTCGTGCACCCTCAGGTCGACCTCAGCGATCTGTCCTCATCTGTACCCACCGTGTAAAGCGAGCAGCAATATAGGACTTGCAGTCCCACTTCTAGCTTGCGATTAGCCGATATAGTCGTTGTATTATTAAGATGTCCGGAGATGCTATGCGTTACATGCTATGCTAAAACTATGAGGGGGGAGCAGCATCCTTCTTGAGGGACTCCTCGAGGCCCTGGAGGGTGCGGACCAGGCCACCACCACCGGCCTGGTTGAGGACGCCGAGCAGCTGTCGGCCGGGCATCTCGAGGAGGCCGAGAAGCTGGGCGCGGAGCTGGTCGAGCTCGGGCAGCTGGGCGACGTCCTTGATCTGCTTGGGGTCCATGAGACGACTTCCCTCAAGGACACCAGCAACGAGGGTGAACTCGGGGTTCTTGACGACCTCGTCCTTCTTCTCAGCCTTCTTCGAGTTCTTCTTGATCGTCGTCTCGATCGCGGCGAGGACCTGCTTGACGTATTTCGGCGAGATCGTCGGGCAAGTAATCAGCGCTGTCGGTCCCTGGAGGTGGGACTCGAGACCGGCGACTCCGATCTGGACCGAGCGGACGACAGGCGCAAGAAGACCCGTTCGCGTGATGGTCATGACGGCGCGCTCTGCCTCGGGCGCTGGTGATCCCTCGGCGGCCTCGGCGGCCGTAGCGGCAGGAAGGGCGGGGACGGGAATCTTCTGGATGGCATGTCGGATCTGCTGCGACTGCGCGACGGAGAGGTTCTGGTGCTTGAACAGGAGCACGAGTTGCGACCGCTGCAGGAGGTGCTCGTAGTACTTGAACAGGAACGCCTTGCGCTCGGGGTAGACGCGCCCCGGCTGCGTGCTCGCGAGCGCCGGCTTCTCGGCCAACGTGCTAGCGGCGCGCCTCAGAATGTTCACGGCGGGACGGGGCGGCATGGTCGGTCGATGTCGATCCGGCGGCGGTCGGTCGTCGGAGTCGCGTTCGAGTGTGTTGCTGAGCTCGCCGCGGACAGGTCTTGGAAAAGTCGGATGGACATCAGTAAACGACCGTCGCGTGGTCCGAAATATGCCGTGTGGTAAAACCTCAAGCAACACGTGGTTGCTTCACCCAGGGAGACGATTACGGAATCAAATGTATCACACCTGGCCACCGTTCATCTGCGGTTACGCGTTGATCGATGACGAAGGAACGTCTGGCCACAAGGCTCTGTAAGCTGTCCTCTGCGCTCTCAACAACACATCCCACCATGAGCAGCAGCATGGACGTCGACCCGTCCTCTTCCGGATCCAACCCGCTTCTCTTCCTCGAGAAGCAGGAGGCCGCCGCCTCGCCGCAACTCAAGCCGTACTGGACCAAGATCCGGACAGCGTATGAGAAGAAGTAAGCTCAGCGGTCACCCAACGATAGCTGACATTGCAGGCTCTGGCACAATCTGACTGTTGCTCTGATCGAGTTTGTTTCCCAGCCGGGATCAGGACCATTCCAAATTGAGCTGTTCGAGAAGTAAGTGTTGCAGCGAGAACGATCTGCAGCTGATTCCCTCCGGTACTTGTAGCTGACAGCAGGTTCATCACGACGATCGAGAACAAGATCAATGCGCTGAAGCTTGTCGAGATTGCGCGCCGAGTGGGACGGGAGTACTCTGAGCCGGACGCGACGTTGAAGTTCCTCGAGTCGGTGCACTCTCGCCTGCAGTCGCCGTATCCCGTCGAGGCGACCGCCGAGTCACCAGCTGTTCCCGCGCCGCCGCGCCCGGCGCCCGAGGCGTACGCTCTGTCGCTGAGCTCGATCGCGTATGCGCAGTTACTCCTCGGCGACCTGGGGGGGTGCAAGAAGAGCCTGACGGAGTGCGAGAAGCTGCTGAGCGAGCAGGACACGGTTGAGCCGGTCGTGAACGCGGGATACTACGGCGTCGCCGGTGACTACCACAAGGTCAAGGCCGACTATGGACCGTACTACAAGAATGCGCTCCTGTACCTGGCGTGCGTGGACGCGGACCGCGAGCTGAGCGCCGAGGACAAGCGGCAGCGCGCGCACGACCTGTGCATTGCGGCTCTGCTCGGCGAGAACATCTACAACTTTGGCGAGCTGCTGCAGCACCCAATCCTGCAGACGCTGACGGGCACGGAGTGGGCGTGGATCAAGGACCTGATCGGGGCGTTCAACGCGGGCGCGATCGGGCGTTTCGACAGCCTCGCGAACCAGTTTGCGTCCGAGCCGATTCTGGCCGAGAGCATGGCCTTCCTCCGCCAGAAGATCTGCCTGATGGCACTGATCGAGGCGGCCTTCTCGCGTCCGCGCGACGGCGCGACCCGTCTCATGACCTTTGAGCAGATTGCCGAGGCCACCCGCCTCCCCGTCAACGAGGTCGAGCACCTGATCATGAAGGCGCTGAGCCTCGGCCTCATCCGCGGAAGCCTCGACCAGGTCGCGTCCACCGTCGACATTACGTGGATCCAGCCCCGTGTCCTTGAGGGCGCCCAGCTCGACACGCTCGCGGAGCAGTTTGGCCACTGGACAGACGGCGTCGGACAGACCGCTAACGGCGTTCAGGGGCTCGAGAGCGGCGCCCTCCAGAACCTCATCCAGGCGACCGCGTAGAGCAGGCAGTGTACGTAGTGTAGAGATAGAAGGACATGCAGGCAGGATAACAGCATTGGCACGGCCTCGGGGCACGAAGCGCCGAGTAGGAGTGCGGAGGGAGACTGGACCGGGTGCACTCACTCTCGGCAGCAGCAGCCTGATCTTCCAACAGCCGTCGTTTACAGCTTCCCAGTCAGCGACCAGTTGGGCCGACCACGCCTCTATGAGTACACAATGTCGTGCGCAATGTCGGCGTCCAGAGGTGCCTTTAGTGAATTCTTGGCACACATACGAATAGGCTCCCTCATAAGCCGTGAGGTCTGGGTGCCTTGCCGTCACACAACGTTTGTTTACATCGGCACATCTCTTAGTGCAGCACGGTGAACATGACCTTTTGCAAAGTGGCCCAGCTTGGAGCAACGATCACCGAGACAGTCAATTCAACAATCACCGTTGTATGGCAGTCACACCGGTGCTGCCTATCAGTCACTCATCGACGACCGGCCGTTGATTGCAATTGATCAATCAATGAGATATGCGTGTTGAATGGACTTCCATTCCGACGCGCTCCGAGCGCCCGAATGAGGAGAGTGGGACCGTGAAGATGAATGGGATATCCGCAGACCGATGTTATACATGTTATTACGGGAGGATACCTAGGGAAGACACCAAAACGAAATCAAAAGAGTGAGAGTGCGAGAGTGTGAGTGAGCGAGGGATTGTACAACTTGAGCTTGTAAGCTTGTGGACGAGGCAGCGAGGTGTGCGCCGGGTCCGAGTCTATTGCGTGAGTCTGAGCTTGACTTGAAGAGGGCGTGGGCGTGGGCAGGCGGCGTGATGCGCGCCGGCCTGAGCGTAATCTGGACCGAGTGTGAGCGCGTGGGCGGCTCTGGCGGTGCATGAGGGGCATGAGGTCGAGTGAGCATGTGGTACGTGCTGCGAGCGAGTTTGACAGCATGGGTCGAGCGCGATCGAGCGGCGAAGGCACGAGGGGCGGAGTCGGCGGAGTCTAGTGTCTCCACGCGAACATGCGCGGCAGGGCCGAGAGCCTTCCCTTCCTCTCGACCTGCTGCAGCGAGGGGACCTTGCGAATGCGTCTGGCCGCACCGAGGGGCATGGGATGGCTGATGACTGGCGGAGCAGCTAAGGTTGGCACACTCTTGGACAGACGGAGCGTGCGGCGCTTGCTGTGTTTGCTCGCCGTCGAGATCGTGCTGAGGCGGCGGGAGAGCGAGTCTGTCGGCGAAGCGGTGCCGGACTGACAGTGCGAGGAAGTATGCGACGTCGCGCGGCTGCGCTGGCGACTTCCTTGCAAGGACGACAGGGAGGCGAGGTACGCCTCCTCACGGCGCTTCTCGTAGATTGGATCGTAGTCGTCCAGCAGCTCCTCGCACTCGTCTAGCGGTAACGGCGCCTCAAACGAGGCGAGGGAAGGCGGGTCAGGCGTGCTCGGCACACTGCTGACGGACGACTGGATCGAGGGCACCTTAGGCGCGTGGCGGGGAACGAACTCGGGACCCAAGGGGTCAACAGTATTGTACAGCATGACGGGCTTCGAGACCTTGGCCCCGGAGACGCGGCGACGGCTCATCATGGTGCTAGGCTTGAAAGGAGTAGTGAAGTTCGCAAAAGTTGCAGAGCTGGCCGGAGAAGAGAAGACTTTTTGCAAGCCGGTGATCGAGGTCCGGGAATGATAGGCGGTTGGCTCGTGCGGAAAGTGAGTGTGAGGAAGGAAGGCCGGAAAGCTGGGTGCTGGAACCGGTTCCAGACCGGGGGATGAGGAGAGTCGAAAGCGTGTAGATGTCGGTGGGTCTGGTGATGTCTGGTGATGCGAGAAAACACAGAAGGAACGACAATGGTCAAGGTGACGATGAGCAGGAGACTGCACTTCCCGCTGATCAAGTGCGGCATGAGCTGAGACGGAGCGACTGAGACATGCAACGTGAGACGTTGCGCCGAGCCGCACTGGGTCAGCGCATGGTGGTGCAGTCTGCGACGTGCTAGTGCAGGATGCATGCAGGACGCACTAGGGCTCTGCAGGCCGCAGGCCGCTGAAACGGGTCGCAACCGCGTCGCTGACTGGGTGGCAAGGACGGCAAGTGTAAACAAAACGCTACCTGTAACGCGGCCCGGCGCGTCCTATTCAGTCCAGCCCCTGTCCACTCTCGAAAACGGTCAGCTGCACCCAGCCTTCCCTGTGATTCTCATCGTAGACCTGCATTTCTCACCCAGCGCGCGCGCTGCTCAAGGCGCATTGTTCGCCATGTCCATGCGCATCCATGGGATCATGAGGTGGCGCCGGTTCGCTGGCTCGTAGGCCGGTGTTGGCGCCGGTGATTGCCAGACTACCCATGTGCTTTCGGACCGTCGTCCGCCGCGGTAGCGGCGACTAGTGCGACGTTCGACAGGGCCGCGCACCAAGTGACGTCTCCAAGTATCGCATTGCTGCATAGATACGTATCGGCGCTCTCGCGCTCTTGAATGCGAATTCTTGGCTCGCTCATGTTGCTGAGTGACGCGGGCCCGCGATCGGAAGCGATGGATTAAGGCGGGACGCTAGTGCCACCCGTCCACCGAGCGGCGTTTGATGCGAACACGGAATGCTGCTGCTGCACCGGAAAATGTGGCAAGTCGTTACATGCGGAGGGAGTGCTACTCGTCCTCCTCTATCGTCCGGGGTGGGTCGTTACTTTTGTTATGTACAGAGCAAGCAGGGTGTTGCTATTATTGAATGATAAGATAAGGTTGTGGTATTGCGGTGATTAAGGTGGGGCTGGCTTCTCGACATTCTCAGAATGTAAGCTGAGAGGCAGGCGCGACGATGGCCGGCCATCGATCGGGAGTGTCGCCGGGGTGATGCAGGAAGGCGGGTGAGCACGCGATTGAGGAAGACGACTTAGTTCCAGATCTCGCTCTTGGCCCTAAAGTCGCTCTTGCTCTTGAGGAAGTCGCCCTTGAGCGCGCGCAGTCCCCAGCCTGACGAGCGTGTCTGCAGGTTCGAGTCATCGCGAGACTTCTGCGACTTGCTGAATTTCCGCTTGTCCATCTTGAGCTGCCAGTTCTCCATCGCGCGCGACGTGCCGAGAATGGCCTCCGTCAACGTGTCTGCGCCCAGTCAGCTTACAGCTTACGGAATAGGAAGGAAGGCATGGCCTGATAGCCAGAGACAGCGATCCGCAACCCGCAGCCCTGCTTGCTTCTGCACCACTACTGCTGGGAACTGCAAGCAGGGTTCGGAGAGCGAGTAATTAAATCCCGTTACGGTAACCGAGTGGCCGTCTCGTCACCGTTGCGTACGGTGCCTGCATAGGGTAGTCGCTCGTTTCCATCGGCGGCGTCGGCCATCAAGCGCCACCCCGATGCGAACGGCCGTGCGGTTGCTGTCTCTTCGCTCCATGCGCACCTACTCACCGAGGGGGTTGGACTTCTGCGCATGGTTCTTCGTCTTGTACTGCGTATCGCGGTTTGGCCTGGGAGGCTCAGAGAGAACGAGAGGGGTGGAGCGGCCGTTCTGGGCGGAGGCCATGCTGGCGCGGTGCTCGGCGGCAAAGTACTCTGCACTAGAGATGGCACCCGAGCCGGCGGTTGAAGAGGAAGAGTTTGAAGTGGAAGAAGAAAGGAAGCCCATTGTGTCGGGGGTTATGTTAAAGCTGGCTGCTTGCTGCTGCTGAGGAAGGTCGAGTGTGGTAGTGGGTTCGCGGGCCGAGGCCGTGTGTCGAGCGTGAGAACGAAGAGGAGGGTGGGTTTGTGAGGAAGCTCGAGAGGGGTAGAGAGTCGTAATAGCAGTTGTCAGAGTCGAAACGAAGATGGAAAGAGAGTTGTGAGAGTGAGGATGAACGTGAGTAGGGAAGAGGATTTTGCTTCTTGGTTGTTCTGAAGGATGGAAGAGGACAATCATGTGCTTGGGACCTGAGCGATTGAATGAGCTTCGACGAGGCGGACGAGGGGAGTAACGATAGCACGGGTGCTAGGAGCTCTAGGCCGAGTCGGAGAGCAGGCAGTTGCTTGAAGGGGGAGGGAGGTGCCAGGCCCGAGAGTCTATTCACGACTTGACGGCGACGACGACTTCGGGCCAAGGATGCAAGGAACACAGGGAGAGAGACGATTCCGGATGGTCCTCGGAGTGTGGGTGCAGGCATCAGAGCCGAGGAGGCTGATGCTGGCAGAGGCAAAACATATTTCGATCGGGGTCGCGTTCCTGAGCAGATAAGGGTATTAAAAGAGCCTCTGGTGCTCAGCGGCGCCTCGGGGGGTCTGCCCCGGTCCCCTCGGGCCTCGCGCGAGCTCAGGACCCCTTCCACATGCGATCGATCGGTAGCCCGCCCTGATCCTGGCCTTAATCCAGGCGCCAGACGACCCCATTCAGGCGGAATGTACCGGCGGTCTACCGTTCACTGCGTGCACTGCGCCATCGCGCCGCTGACCCCTTGTCCGTTGTTTGCGCTTCTATCCCGTGTGCAAAATCGATAAGGGCACATAAAGGGCAGACGAAGGGCGCACGGCCTTGTTATTCTTGCGCCCTACCTCTCTCCCAAACACCCATTAATGAACATTGCAGAACGATCAGAAGGGAACGAATATTCCTGTGACTAATGAAGTCCCCCTCCTTCTGCCATCTCCGACCAGACCGCGATCAAATACGGGCAGTGCGGGGCTTGACCGAGGCCCTCGTCCGTTCACGGGTCGAAACATAGACAACGTAGCGCTCTAAGTCGCCGGATCGGAAACATCTCCACGGGGTGACGCGTGTCTGAGCGCTAAATGATTAGATCGACGGAGCTCGTCACAGACTTGCCGCAGCGCCGGCTCCCCTGTGCCGCTTCGTCGAACAAATTCTCGTTCACCGACTTCATATCGACGGCAAGCCCATGTCTCAAGAAGCAGATTCTCGAGATGTCTCAGGGGAGTTGTCGGATGTTATAACCTCGTCCAAGCTTATTATAGCGGTGCGTCCGGCACGACCCACAACGGGATCCTGGCCATGCTTGCAATCATGCTGTCAGTCCGGAGACTGGAGAGCTACATAAGACGGAGGGTACGTAAGCTCGTCACGCCCGAAGCGCCGGTGCAGGAGGGAGAGAGTGCGACGACGACCACGTCCGACCGCCTGCCCCCGTGCCTGTACCTTCCGGCCCATCACCACCATGCGTATCAGGCAGCGCCAGCAAACAAGGTTCAAAACGCCCATTGAACTTTCACGTGAGACATTCATTCGGCCTGGTCGTGATGTCAGCTGGAGGCGCAAGGACTCTCCTTCTGTGCGCAAGTGTAACGTCGCTAACGCGATTGGGCCGCGCGACGATCAAAGGTTCCAGCACAGCGGGCAGAGCTAGTTGAGCTTGCTTCCGGCATCGCATGTAGTGCAACCTGATACAGTTAATTTGTCGCATGCAGATTTTGGGTTGGACAGCAGAAAGGGACCCGGGATCGGCTGTGCGTGTACTGCGTGCAGGGGGCCGACATGCATGAACTGGGCACAGACATTGAAGTACGACAAGCGAGTGTCGTAAAGAGTGAACCGCGAGCGACACACCACACTTGTCAGGTCCACCCACGCCGCTGGGCTGCGGTGTACCTCAATATCGGTGCCAAGTGCCTGTCTACCATGGCGCGTACCTGGCACTAACACACCGAAGCTCCCTCCCTTTGTCCACACTGGGTGCATCACGAGGATGTCCGCCAGCTGCGACCGCAGCTTCATGATCCATGACCGGCCCGACGTTCCAGAGATCTGACTGAAGCGAAACGCTCCGCGCAGCTAGTAGCTCCATTGTTCCATCTCGGCCATGTCGCATGTCGCAAGTCGGTATGCTCCGCTAGTTCCACTCGTGCACTCGCCCGAGTCCGCTCGATCGCTGGCGCTTGCCGGCGGCTCTTTGGATTCATTGGAGCAAAGTGTCATGCAGGCGCCAATTCACGCCCCGAAGCGAGGTGACAGCCCAAGGAATGCTATCCCTTCCTGTATTCGAGCCGCCCGCACGTCCTCGCAGCATACCCAGCACTCGTGTGCTGTGATGACGAACCCTGCTGCGGATACGTGAAATGTCCCGAGTGCCCGAAGTGAGCGCTTAAGCGGACGAACTCGATCAATCGTCAGAAGCTAGTCACCGCGTCACCGCTGGCTTGTCTGGCTTGTTGGCTTGTTGGCGCACTGGCGGCGCCGCCGGCAAGGCGGCACTCGCCATTCCCCTTCAACCCTGCAACCCTGGCACATACTTTATCAGCTCGCACCGCGAAGTAATGTGGCGTTCTTGAGTATGTCCTGGCGTCTCGACTGGCGTGCGCAGGTCGTTTAAGATGCGTTCTAGCCTGCTAGCGCTTTGGTCTGCCAGTACGTTCCGTGTACAGGACGTCAGAAGCAAAGTTCTGCATATTCCCACGGTTGTCCTGACCCCTGTGAGCAAGAACAGCAACCGGCCGTGCGAGCAAGAAGGTCATCCCCACGGTGGAGAACAGGACGATGATAAGTTCTAGGAATACACTCAAGCATGCGGACCTCGATTCCATGGCCGCTTGAGCAGGGTAGGTGTTCTTTCATGCCGTTGAGTCCGGGTGAGTGAGGGGTAGGCGACAGCTGCAGATGCCGACAAGCCGAGAGAGTAGACGGAAGTGCGCCCCGCACGCAGCAGCACCACGGAGAGCTCCCATAGGTTCAGAAGATTCTGTGCGTGGGGGTGGCCGCTGGGCCCCGTGTGGCCGTTCTCTGCACTCGCACCTTGCTCTGCAAGAGTTTGGTGGGCGACGCGGTGAGTCACCCAATGAGCACACTGAGATGTGCGGCACTGCGATATCGATTAGCTCTCCATTAGCTCTCGCAGATAATCGATGAGCCGCCGCGATTAGTTTCGCGATAAGAAACGCCACGTGCACGTCGGAGGCTCGGGATCGGATCGGAAGACCACCCCGTACTTACCCTGGTTGAAGCTAGCACGGTGTCCGGTGTCTCGAATACCGATCAGCGTCGGTAAACTATGCTGATTGATCGTTATCGCTGCCGCATAAACGCCCATTACGTTGTCCTCTGAAAGCTCTATGAGCAGAACTGGGGAGTTCTAATGCATCCCGCATTCGAAAAAGAGCAGCTGAAAGTAGCACCAGCTGGCCGGCACGCCGGGTGCTAGATGGCCGTCTTTAGCTGACCGGAAATCCACACTCGGTCAACTCCGGTTGAACCGACTTTGCCGAAACTAGGTGGAGAGAACCGCACGCTGGCCCCGCACACCCGTCCGGGGTATAAGACGACTTGGATGCACACGAGTTTCGAAGTGCCCACACTCACACATCCAGTCTCGTCGCATCCACCACCATGACCAACACCAAGATCCCCACCTTTGACGAGCTCAAGAAGCGCGACGGCCCGCCCCTCAACGCCTGGGGCATCTGGGGCGAGGACAACCAGCTCGGCCAGATCAACCACCTCACGCCAGAGGCTGTCAAGCGCGGCCGTGACGCCATCAAGCACGGCAAGGCCGTCAACCTGAAGTACGTTGACCGACTACCAGCTTACATGGTGAACAGGCGATAGCTGACAGCCAGCCTGAACATGACGGAGTGGCAGTCGATCAACCCGATGCGTGACGGCCTCTCGCGCAAGATCAACAACAAGAAGTTTGCCAACGACGATATTGTCTCCTTCAACACCCAGTTCGCGACGCAGTGGGACGGCTTCCGCCACTTCCCGTACCAGAACTACCCCGAGAAGGGGCAGTACACCTTCTACGGCGGCATGACCGGCGACGAGGCGGCCGACATCAACAACCCCCGCTACGGAGTGCAGAACTACTGCACGCACCCCATCACCGGCCGCGGAGTCCTCCTCGACGTCGTCAAGTACAGGAAGGACAACGGGCTGCCCGAGCTCTCCCTCTTCGACACCTCTACCCCGGTCGGCCTGGACGAGCTCAAGGCCATCGCCAAGGCGCAGGGCGTCGAGTTCAACAGCGGCGACATCCTTATTGTCCGTCTCGGATTCCCGGAGAAGATTCTTGCCATGTCGGACGAGGAGCGCGAGGGTCTCAAGTCGAACAAGAATGGATGGTGCGGCATCGACGCTACCGAGGACATGATCCGCTGGCACTGGGAGAACGAGTTCTCGGCCGTTGTTACCGACGGATACGCGTACGAGGCTTACCCCTCCAAGTACCCCCTCATCGCCCACGAGGTCTTCCTTGGAGGTTGGGGACTGCCCATCGGAGAGCTCTTCGACCTTCGTCAGCTTTCGAAGGAGTGCGCGGAGAAGAAGCAGTACGATTTCTTCGTAAGTTAACCATTCACTTGTCCCCTTCCTTTCTGTCCTCCTGGATACCCCCTTCCACGTTGAGAAGCATGGGCTAACTGGACAGTTCGCGTCGATGCCCCTGAACATTGACGGAGGGATCGCTTCTCCGCCGAACGCGCAGGCTGTTCTTTGATCGATCCGGACGCATAAAACATAGATGTTGTAAGAGGAAATGCAGGCAGTCATCATGGTTAGTGGTCGATGCTGGGTGGTGGGTGGAGGTGGCACGGGGTGGTGTGGCGGAAAAATGGATTGTTTTGACAGCTAGCGCGGCATCGCGGCTGCGGGGTGGAGGTCAGTGTCATTCTTGTGTTCTCTACTGATCTTCTTAGTGCTCCGAGGTCGACTGATATGCAGATGCGGTGGGAGGGATCGATTCCCGCATGTGCATGGAGAACTCCGCTTCGGCCTCCCCCGCATGCCACGACGGACCCCGCCGAGTCTCACCACATGCCCAGCCGAGCGTCTCTGCCGACCCCGGCCCGCGATGCCGGTCTGTGCCGTGTTCACGCCTGTGTCAGACGGGTGGGCTGCTGGGCGTGGCTGGCGTGTGATCGCGCTCGGGCCGCTGACCTCTTGTCTCAGTGGAGGGTGGGGGTGGAGGTGGAGGTGGCACTTCAGTTCACTGAGGCTGAATGCGCCCTCTGCTCGTTCTCATGCTGAATGCTCTCATGATGCATGCCTAGACTTCTTACTGACTTATTGGTTGACCTTACAATGACCTCTACCCTCCGGAACCCCTCGCCATGCGCATAGCTCTACGCCTGGTAGCGGAATTCAGGGTGGCCCTCCAGGACCACATCGCCACGGTCCGCGCGGCGGTTCTGAATCGTCATCCAGACCTTGAACACCAAAGCCATCACGGCTACGAAGGCGTTGAATCCGATAGTGCTCCAGATGCCCGTGGGGTATCCAGCCTTAGCCTCAGACTCAATGAAGAGGACTCCAGAGAGGATTCCACCGACGCCACCAAAGGCAATAAGGATCGCCGAGTTGAAGCCGCGTTTCGACTGCTCTCGAATCGACGTCTGAGCCCAGGCGATAATGAGCGGAACATTGCCTGTCGCCCCTCCGAATGCAAGCCACGTGCCCGCGTAACGCGCAACCTTCTGGTCGTTGCCCAGTTGCGAGAACATGCAGGTTCCGATGATGAGAAGAATGGCGTTCAGGACGATGCCCGCAGCGCGCTGGTGGGTTTTGTCGCTCCACCACGCGATCGCAATTCCGGGGAAAATGCCCCAAATCTTCGGGGGCGCATACAGGATCTGCGAGAGCGCGTTGGAGAAGCCCATTTGCTGCAAGATCGTGGGTAAGAAGAACGCCATGGAGTAGCTAGCGAGCGTCGTTCCGGCGAACATGATGGAGAAAAGCCAAATCTTGGGGTCGATGAGGTAGTTGAGAGCCTTGCGGAGGGTGAGGGGGTCGGGTGTGGCGTCTCCGCGGTCGCGCTGGATCCTGGTGACCATGACGTGACGCTCGTGCTCGTTCAGGAACGTGGCCTTGTCAGGGAAGTCCTGGAGGAAGAAGTATGCGACGACGCCGATGCAGATGGTGAGGAGACCTTCGATGATGAAGATCCAGCGCCAGCCGGCCATGTTGGCGGTGCCATTCATCTGCGAGATGCCCCAGGCGAGAATGGACGACAGACCGCCGATAGCAGTCGAGGTGAAGTAGAACGCAGTATTGCGGGTGGCCATGGACTTGCGAGGGTACCAGCACGCGATGAGGAAAGCGGCACCCGGGAAGAGGGACGCCTCAAAGATACCGAGCAGGGCACGAGTGGCAATGAGCTGCTGCGGCGTCTTGACGAAACCCATGCACATCATGACGATACCCCACAGGATGACCGCGGTCGCGAGCCACCAGCGCACGCCGTACTTCCTGAGTCCGAGCTGGGACGGGATCTCCAGGATGATGTAAGGAATAAAGAAAATCTGGAAACAAGTCAATATCGGGGTCGGGTAGAGGTAGAGTGCCACTCACCATAGTAGCGACGGAGTAGTAGTTGCCCTGGTCGAGGGACAGCTCCTTGTTCATGAGCTTGCCGTTGGCCGAGCGCGCCATGGACAGGTTGGTGCGGTCGATGAGCGAGATGCAGTACATGGCGGCGAGGATAGGGATCAGGTGCAGGTCGACCTTGCGGACGATGCGACGGACCTCCTTCGGGTCGAAGCCCTCGTCGATGTCGGCGTAGGTGCGGATGTACCCCGTCTCCTCGAGCTCATTCTTCATGTCCCGGTCCTCGACATACTGGATAGACTGCTTCTCCGAGTCGATGCCGGAGCTCGCGTTTGAGTCGGGTACTTGCTGCTGGGTCGTCGCCATGGTTGCGGGCAGGCTGGTCCAGTGGGTTGTGGGGCCGACATGTTGCTGCCCGCTCTCTTATGTACTGACAACTATGCACTGTGTTGAGCTTGTTTCTGGCTTTGCGTCAGTGAGATCTAACCCCAGGAGAACCACCGCCGACTGTCGCTAGCCCGAGACAGTGGTCCTGCCAAGGCGGTGGGCAGCATCGAGCGGCAGCCCCCGCAGTCCAGGCGGCTGACCCAGGTGGGGCCATGCACGCCAGGTTATGGCCCCGCAAGTCTGCGCACACCGCGGCTGCTTCGGCTTGGGTGCCAGAAACGGTCTCGAGTCCGGGACCAGATGGGCCTGCCAAGACTTTCTGCTCGACAGGGTTCATTTGTTGAGTAATGATTTGGGCGCCGCGCCACGCATTTCGAGAGTCGATTCCGGCACGTTTCTCTCCTTGCGCGGATTCAACGCGGGGTTCGGATTCCCCTCTCGAAGCTTGTGTTCCTGGTAAGGATCTGCAGAACGTGCATAGACGTGCACGCATTGGACAGCTGGGGGCAATACAGATGCTACAGACTGAAAAGAATACTGAGCGGTGCCTCAGACACTGGGACCCTCGTGCCGCCCAGCGCATTCACAAGTCCGCTCGACCATCTCAAGCCAAATCGCCGGCATTGCCAGCCTAATCCCGGCCCTTCAGCCGCCCGCCGCGAACCGCCTTGCCGCCTGCTGACCACCTGGTGATCAGACGGACTACCCTCTGCATACCGTCAGGTGACGCAGTGCAGGTCGCGTGCCCACGCGTGTGATTCGTTGGTTTTACCGTCAGGGCTCGGGGAAGCCTCATCGACGTCCGGCCTCCACTATGCAGAGATACAGACTCGTCTATCGCGACATTTTGCCCGCAGCGCAAGCGAGGGGCACCCAGGATCGCGGCCCAGAACAAGGTGCAGGATGGGGGGATCACTTGACAAGAGTTCTTGGAAATGCTCTTGTTACGCTGCCGTGCCTGCCGGTTCCTGTCGGTGACCGCCGCCAGTGTGATTGCTTGACAATCCTCGCCAGGATCGTTCGCTGCCAAGTTGACCGCTGGCGGTCTCCACCTCTAGCTCGGTTCCCACAACAGTCACCCTCACGAATATAGAGCCCACATATCTCGATTGCGGGAGTGATTGTGGGCGTTGCATGTCATCGCGTTTGACTGTGAAGCACAGCTCTCGGTCTGCTCCGCTGAATTCGGGCCCCGCTTGCTCTGCGTCAAGCTCCGTTTCCCGGGAACGTGTGGCCCCGGATTTCGCTCCGCCTCTTTCCAAGAGCAACAGCACACAACTTATCTCGGGAAACAACGATATCTATGTTGTTCTGGGGCTGTTATGAGTAAAATCTCGTGAGTCACCATGCGCAGATCATTCCAGATTGATAGCGCGGGCGCCGATGGCTGCAGGAGGCGAAAAGAAGTTGCAAAGAGACGTTCTCACACTCATCGATGATCAGACCACCCTTTTCCCCCCATTCGCTCTCGCACCGTCTGCTGAAGAAGCAACCTCTAACACCATCGTCGACAAGAACTCAACATGTGATCGCATCCACAGAGCAAATGGTGGTGGTGTGCACTGGAGATTCCTCGTTGAGTGGACGTCAGGCTGCGGTACTTGATTGCGGTATGTGGTTGGCCGATTATGGTTGGCTGGCCGGATTTGAAGCCGCTGGCGCTACGGCGTGCTGAGACCACCGGCCACCATGACACAGCACCCCAGCTGTCGTTCGACCTCCTTTTCCACAGCTTCCTTCATCGCTGCATCGATCCTTCGGCCTGTCGATCCACGCTTCCGACTGTCGCTTCTAGACTTCTTGGCTGCGTGCTCCACTAGCCCGTTTCTTGTTTGGCTCCCCGTTTGCTTGTTTCCGGATCAATTCTCTTGATTGCCCACCATGTCCGCCATCCTCCAGGCCATCAGCAAGATCTCGCCGCCTCCCCCCGTCAACGCTCCCCGCGAGTACGACGGCTACGAGTTCAGGTGGAAGATGTTTGTCTTCCGCCCGGCGACGTTCCAGTTCGAGGGTATGATGTTCGCCATTCTCGGCACCTACCTTCTCTTGCACTTCATCGGCAAGGCCATCAACATGGGCAAGGCCAAGAAGATGTGAGTACACACTGCTCCGCTTCCTCAGTCGAGCTGACGACAGTATGGCCCCCATTGAGGCATTCGCTGCTACGCAGTTCAAGGCAGTCAGGCCGATGGAGAGCTCGTCTTCGGCGCTGCACTTGGTCTACGCTACCGGCCGTCGCAACGTTCTCGCGTTCCACGCGTCGCTCAAGCTTTCGACTCTCCACGACGTCATCATGCTTCTCTGGGAGAACATCTACAGCTTCATTGAGCCCACCAAGGCTGAGCAGCCCGGTCTCACCTTCCAGTACACTCTGGGCCGCGGAACCAACGGCCTTCAGGGAGAGGGCGCCGGCGTCTGGGGCATTCTTAGCAAGAACGGCATGGCCGCTGTCCGCGAGAAGCGCTGGGACCTTGTGAGACTTGACCGTCGTCAACTTGACATGCACTAACATCCCAGTCGTTCGCCCGTATCCAGGACACTCCTCTCATCCCCGCTACCCACACTCTTTTCACTGAGCACTCCGAGATCACCGAGGCGCTCCTCAAGACCCCTAACATCGGTCTCTCGAACCTGCTCGCTGACGCCGACTCGATGGACATGCTCAAGTTCTTTATCATCTCCGACGTCTCGGACCGCAAGCCTACCAAGGGCCCTCTGTCTGCTCAGAGCCGTGCTCGACAGATCTGGGTTGCGCTCCACACCCCCTCCAACGGCACCGAGGAGGCCGTCGTCAACGCCTGGAACCAGGTCGCCCTCAACGTTGCTGACTTCCTCGCCAAGAACCCGATCAAGCCTGAGATCACTCGCAAGCTCATCAAGACCCGTCTCGAGGTCGACAACGCTCTTGCCAAGCAGTACCGCAAGGAGCAGGAGGAGGACGGCGAGGTTGAGAGCGCCGAGGACAAGCGCCTCGCGAAGAAGAAGGCTGCCCGTGCCGGCCTCAGCGAGAAGGAGCTGAAGAAGCTCGAGGAGAAGGAGAGGAAGCGCGAGATCCGCAAAATCCAGAAGCGCGGCGGTATGGGTGGCGGTATGGGCGGCGGCAGGTAATGCCTGCGCAGCCCGAAGATCTGAGAGATCTGCAAGAAGACGAAGATGGCGACGACGTCGCACCACAAAGACACATCATCACATAGGTTATTGGGATTCCTGCATCAGCGCTATCCGTATGCATATTCGGGTGAACGGTGAACGGTGAAGAGCGAGCGGCGGGGTGTTTGGCGTTTCCGATCGGTGCAATCTGGCGATCAGGGTGTCTCATGTTTCTCGAGCCTTGCGGCCCAAGAAAGCACTGATAAGAGAAATGAGAGGGCACGTGAGTGGCTGATGAAGCCTTAGTGCGCGGCCGTTTGCAGGCATGGATAAGGTTCCAGTCGGCGGTCAGCGGATACGCGACCCGGGATGGCCGCGGAGCATGGCGAAAACACCGACCTGCCGAACTCCCGGGTCACCGGCGAAGTTGGCTAGCACGGGTCGAGGAATGCTATGGGGTCCGCTCGGAAGCCGCTATCGTCCGCTTGAAGCTGGTGTGACAGAAGGAGCAGAGATCGTCTTGGAGCTGAGCGCTGGTGCAGGTACTCCAGGTGCGAGGACCGGCTATGACGATGCGGAATGGTGATTGCGGGGCATCACGAGCTTCGGCTACTTCTGCAGGACGATGACCCGCCAGGTACTCGAGCGTCACAGACGAGAGCAGCTGACATCTGTTGCTGGCGGGCTGGGAAGCCGACAGGTTCTTCGCGAGGAAGTTCCGGCCCACGTCATGAGCCTCAGCGCAGATCACATTACGCCTCACCTTCTGTCACACCAAGTGTGCTTCAATGACTAACCTGCAACAAGCGGCCACTAACCAGCATGACGGCGGTCAGAGCTGCGGGGTAGCGCTGCATTGCGGGCTTGGCTACGGAGTGACACCAGACTGGTGCAATCAGGCAGTATGCATTGCACCATAGCATGTGGTGGTAGCGTGTATGCTTCTGCCTGCTGGGCGGGGTTTTCGGAGTTATTAGGGTCAAGGCCACGGACGGATAAGGACTCAGGGTCGACCGCGCTCTACCGCGCCTGGGAGTGCCGGCGTAAGTTGCTGGGTATGGTGGGAGGAAATCACACACTGGCGGGGCTGGGCGCTCCCACCTGCGCTGCCGGTGCCCGCCAAAATCCAACGGGGGTAAAAAAGATGGACAGCCCGCCCCGTTCCACGCCCCCCCCTCAGCCTGTGGTTCGGCAGCCGATATCATCGTCACCTCCCCTCTTGTTACTTCTCCTCATCCCACCCTCCTCTCCTCCTCCCTCCCCACTCCTCTTGTAAAATCAAAAACAATGTCGACCGCTATGGTTTCCCAGGTTAAGGGCTTCTACGCCGCCTCCGTCTCGGAGAAGAAGGCCCCCACCGGCGCTGACCTCTACGCCCGGTAAGTCGTCAAGTTTTCTTTGCTCAGCAATCATGTCCGACAGACGGAAGAGAGATGTGTGTGCAAAAACGCACAAACAACCCACTCCGTCTCGGAGTCTACGTTCTCGACCTGAAGGACATGAGCTGCATAGAGCAAGGAAACCAAAGCAAGCATGCAGGTGTCTGACAGCCTCTCAGTTTCGCCCTTGCCGGTGCCCTCGGCTGTGCCATTACCCACGGTGCCCTTACCCCCGTCGATGTCGTCAAGACCCGTATCCAGCTTGAGCCCGAGGTCTACAACAAGGGTATGATCAACGCCTTCCGCCAGATCGTCAAGAACGAGGGTGCCGGTGCCCTCCTCACCGGTCTCGGCCCCACCGTCGCCGGTTACGCCGTCCAGGGTGCCCTCAAGTTCGGTGGATACGAGTTCTGGAAGAAGCAGGCCATCGACTACCTCGGTGTCAAGAAGGCCTCTGAGCACCGCCAGGCCGTCTACCTCGGTGCCTCTGGTATCGCCGAGTTCTTCGCCGACATTGCCCTCTGCCCCCTCGAGGCCACCCGTATCCGTCTCGTCTCGCAGCCCTCGTTCGCCAACGGCCTCGCCTCTGGCTTCCTCCGCATCGCCCGTGAGGAGGGTATTGGCGGCTTCTACGCCGGTTTCGGCCCCATCCTGTTCAAGCAGGTCCCCTACACCATGGCCAAGTTCGCCGTCTTCGAGGTTGCCTCCGAGAAGATCCTCCAGGGCCTCGGCCGCACCAAGGCCTCGCTTACCCAGGGTGAGCAGACCGGCCTCAACCTCGGCGCCGGTCTCATCGCCGGTATGGCCGCTGCCGTCATCTCGCAGCCCGCCGACACCCTCCTCTCCAAGATCAACAAGACCAAGGGTGCCCCCGGCCAGTCCACCACCTCGCGTCTCATCGAGATGTCCAAGCAGCTCGGTGTCAAGGGTCTCTTCACCGGCATGGGCGCCCGTCTCGTTATGATTGGTACGCTCACTGCGGGCCAGTTCCTCATTTATGGAGACATTAAGCGTATGCTCAACGCTACCGGCGGTGTCGAGATCGCCGCTGTCCCCAAGTAAGATAGACGACTCCTCCGCGCCGATTTTTTGTCGGTTCCGGTCCTCCCCCACCCGACCACACCCAAAAACAGGCCCTAGCTTAGTATCATTCTTGTCTTTGGGATATGCACGACCACGTACGCATTTGTTAGCCACCAGAGATGCAGCTGCACTGGACACTACGGAGAAAACTGATGCAGAACCCGTGCAGTTGGAGGAAACGCGCTCGAACAGAAAATCAAAAAGTGGACGCCGCGGAATCCGCTAGTGCCAAGCCCGCCACGGCCGCATCGGGATGTATGACGCAAGCCACTGCCGAGCTCGGGGGCGACGTCGTCGCCAGTATGCAGCGTGCACTATCAGTTCTGCATCACCTGCCCCTATGCTCGTGCTCATGCTCGTGATCAGCTGTGCATGCGACAAATGTCTACTGAGAGCTGGCAAGTGACACCGTGTGACGATCCCCGATAGGAGCGGTTCGGTAAAATGCCTCGGAAGCCGTGGGCCGCTGATCCGCCCCTCTGCCCGGTGGAGGCGTCAGGCTGACAGGCGGCTTAGGCGGCAATCTGCGGTGGGAAAGAAGGCACGTTCGTCACTGTTCACGCTACAAGAGTTGGGGTAATCTCGCGTGGAGCGGCCTAACTTATTCGACAGATTCTAATTCATCGCCGCATTGCAGGACTTGCGACACGAAACGCGTCCCGTATCTGTGGACGAGTGGGACCGCGTAGGAGTGGGACGCGCTTGATGTCGCCGTAGGAACCTGCAGAAGGCCGCCTAGACGTACGGGGACATAAAGCGGGTCCCAGGCGGACGGCACAATGGACGCCCGGCGTCCTCATACATGGTCGCCGCCATTCGGCGGGCCGTGTCGACGCCGCAACTCCGCTCCGACGCGGCGTCCCAGTACCTTGGACATTGGGGTCTTGACCGGGTGTCTAACCAAAGCTCCGGGGTTTATGCGAGCGTGACCTGTCCTCACTTGACACCAACTCACCTCCTGTCTGCTCCATTCAAACTCATCCGGACCTCAGACACCTCCGCCGCCGGCTGTGAACTCTCAACGGCATGCCACGGGCGCCGTGTTGACGGACTCACAGACACAGGGCTCTGCGATAAGCTCACGGCAATCCTTTCCGCCAGCTTACCTGTACGCGAGCCTCTAGCTCATCCCAAGCCTACGATAACGTCTCATCAACTTAGGCGCCGGCAATATGTGCTGTGAAGCTCGGGGCCAGTCTCCATCAGCTCTCCATCGGCTCCCCCTCTCACCAGGGATACGGGCTGTGATCAGTTCCGACATCCAAGCAATTCTCTGAACTTACCCGCCTGGAGTTAAATGCATCAGACTTGCCCCGGCCTGTTATCAGCTAACTGGGAGGGTAATCAGCTTACCCTCTCTTATCCCCCGCATTCAGTGAAGACAACGTCCGCGCCAACTTGTCGACGATATTCTCAAAATGTGGCGTGGAAGCTGGGAGGAACGAGCCGAACTTTCTACCCCGGATGGCCAGCGACTCAGGTTTGCCGGGTTCGCGCTCGGCCTGGGGCAGCAGCCCAAAGATCACTCTATGATTGTCAACTTCGGGCCCCAGGAGTGTTGCCTGCGGTTAGCTTTCATCACATGGAACTTATTCTTAGCTCACGTCCAGCCCGGCGCGTCTACCCTAGCAATCGTCGCCTGCTGTACTCCGAGGAACATGCAAATACGGCAACTGCTTCTCGCGGCTCACGGATTCGGAGAGGATGTTCTGGCGCGCACCCTGCCCAATCCTAATCTGCGCTCTGCTCTCCTTAATTGGCTTCGAGCTAAACTCGACTCGTTTATGCATGGAGCACATTGACGGGCTGTCCGAACCGAAGGCCGGTCCTGCTATCAGCTCTGGGCAACGGCCCCCAGCTTGCCTTATGACCTCACCCGTGTGCCACCAGGGTTTCTGATGGTTGGGAGCGGATGACGACTAACAGTTTACCTCGCTCACGATATGAACAAGCCGTCGCTCGAAGTCTCCCGTGCGCGGCTGCCGTTGGCTCTGAGACGATGAAAGCTAAAGCTAGAGCTCACCTTTGTTCCAACGAATGTCCACAGGGTCGGGCTTGATATGGCTTTGTCTGCCGTGAGCTGAGCCAGACAACGAGCAGCTCACACGAGTTGACTGATATCAGGTTCGCCCGGGTTCAAGCATCTCACATCTCACTGGTTGCAGGTATTCTGGAATGCTTCGCGGTTGATCTGAGGCCAGATCCATCTGACCGTCCTTCTAGCTCACTCGTCCGTCGCCACAAGTTGAAGTTCTGCCCAGACTGATGTCAGCTCAACAAGTCCTGCCCATCAGCTCACCCCCATCTGATTCTTTCCCAAGTCTGCTTTCCCTTCCCCGAGACACGATTCAATGCTGGGTGAGGAGAGAACTGGGGTCAGCTGCAACACAGCGGCCGTGGTAGCTCACCCTGACTCTGTCATGTCACGATCGTCACTACCAGAAGAGGCTGAACGCACACCGGGGTCTTCTGCCGGTACACGGAGTGAGAAGACCTGCTTCAGTCTGAAATCAGCTATTTCGCCGTAGCGCACGCCAGCTCACCACTTGTTCACCGCTGGGACGGGTGGCGAAGAAGGCGTGCAGACAGTTCGGCCCCCGGGGTACCGCAGCACAACTCACCCCCAGGCTGTCTCTGGCTACTGGCATGCCTGCTAACGCATGGACTTTGGCGAGATGTAAGTTGGTGAATGAAGAGAAGACGGCGAGGAAGAAGGGTGAGTGGGTGGTTGGGTGAAAGGGAGAGTTGAGTCACCCTCTGTCTCAGACGTGCCACGCGGCTGGTCTGATCACACCGTGGATCATTACGCCCCCGGTCACAGATCGAAGGCACGACATGCACACCATTCCTCCCTGCTTCCGTAGACCAGAATACTGCGTAATACTGCGTTTCTGGTGGAAGCATAGCCCAGTGCGAGATGCGGGATGGTGTGGTGCCCGACGCTGCAGCGTGCTTGATGTCACCGTACATTTCGGCCGCCACAGGGTCACACAGTGGCATCGAGATGCTGCACTCTGACATACGGGGGTCCGAGGCTCTCTATTGACCGCGACTACCCAACGGATGGTATCTCATCGATAAGCTGGCTAATCATTGCATGGGTCTATGAACAGAATCGAATCTGATTGCGTAATGCGTCCGGTCTCAGAGCCACCAGTCCAAGTTACAGCATAGCTTCGGCCCTCGGGCGACGAGGTTGAGGCAACAAAAAAAAAAAGTCAGCTCGACAGCGCAACTTAAGCTAATCATAGCTGACTCTGGGCCAAAAAGATACGTGGTTGCCGTGAGCTGGAGAGGTAGTGGAAAGCCCACTTGCAACCACCATTCCCGAGTACAATCAACTCTGTAGTGAGCTGGGGCTGATGCATTGTGACACCGCGCTTCACCTGCAAGACTCTTGTGAGACTGCCATCAGTCGGTGAAAAGCGGAAGACAGCCTAATCTTCGGAGCCAGGGTGAGTGACGATGTGGTCAGACATGCCCAACGCCTGATGTTAGCTGGATCGATCACGAGTAAAGCTCACATCCATTCTTAGGAACATCGAGCCGCACAGGCGGGGAGTTGCAGTCCGTTTCACACAGCGCTTCGGCTGACTGTTGTAGTTCAAGTGGCCAGGTGACGAACGCACAACACTGTGCGCCTCCTGGTGTCAGCTGGATTGTTGAGACACGGGAAGCTTACCAAGCCCAGCCAGCGCCACTCCCTCCCCGGCCTTGGGTCAGCTTCTAAATGGAAACGTAAGCATACTGCGTTGAGTCGGCGGGCATGGCTTAGGCGAGGTCGATCGACCGCCTGAATTCAGCTCGGCCAGCAACCCCTCAGCTTACAATGCACGCGGTGGGAACTCGGACTGCAGGTCAGCTCAACATACAGTACGTCGCGAAACAGCTTGCCCGGGGCTACAGCCAGCTCTCGGCCCTACCCACAGATCTTTTTCCGCTCGATGCCTAAGTTTCGTCCTCACTAAGAGAATGAAGAAGCAGCCGGACCTCCGACCAACAGCCTAATGGTGAGACTGATCCCTTACTCCTGGTCTTGCTGGGGCGGACGAAGTGTCCTGAGTTATGCTGGGTATCGACAGCTTGATCCCAGTGTGATGTTCTCGCCGCCGCTTCGATGCAGAAGCGTCTCTTTTGGGGTTAGCTGGGGGCCCGACGCCATTTCAGCCCACGGTTCTTCAGACTGACAGTGGCCAGTCGAACTGTGCGTGGCAGTTCTTACCTCATTCATTTCTCCGGCGCTCTGGGACACTGAGGGCAGCTAGTCGCCGGTGCTAGTCAGAATCCATTGACCCTATCTGTTTTGAGGACGCAGCGAGATAACCCTGATGTTAGCTGAAAATACCTCGACAGCAGCCTACCGTTCCCCTAACCGACGAGTAGCGAACATCGAGCCGCAAAAGACTGAGGCTGAAGTCAGTTTCCACATGCTCTGCCAACCTCACTAGGGACTGTCGTCAGCTTTCGAGTGATGCTGGAGCTTACATGCGAGCGGGTGAGCGGCGAAGGCGAAGGAAAAGGGCTGCTGGTAGATCACATTCCAGTCTACTGTTGCGTCAGCTCGCCATTTCCACCAACCTAGCTTACGTGGGAGGCCTCGGTAGCAACCGTGAGGCAGCCGAGGACAGCCCGTCGAATTGCTGAGCCGGTAAGCAGGGGAGGCTGGAGTGGGATGAGCCGCCTCTCCGTTTCGTTCCGACGATGAGAGGCGTGGCAGAGTGCCACTTCCAAACCGAGCCTTCCTCGGCCCCTGCATCTGCGCGAGAGGACAATTGCTCATCGGACAAGATACATGCACCGGCGGTACTGGCGAAGTAGTATGCTTCACTGCGCAGGAATCAGCCTCGGTACACATGTAGAGGAAGCTCACCCAGGTCCGATGTGCTCCCTAGCTTGTCATAGCTGGAGTCAGTTAATAGACGTAGCGCTAACTCACTAAGTCCCCAGTCACCGCCATGGCTCTGCGATCAGCTATCAGTTCACAGGTGTTACATAGCTTGCTCACCTCGATCCGAACCGCGTGCCGAAGAGTCTGTGTCCAGTGTCAGATGACAACTCCTTGGTCATCTCACCAACTGTCGCCTGCTCTGTTACACATCAGCTTCGAAGCGTCTATGCCAAAGCTAACTTTATTCCCAGTGGCACTCTACGGTCAGCTGTCGTAGGACGCTGACCAGCAAACCGCCCGCAATCTCGGATTAGATGCTGAAGTCAGCTTTGCGTGAGGAGTATTCCAGCTCACGGTCGCAGCTCTTCTGACCCTGGCCCTTCGAGGCGCTGCGAGTAGCTATGCGCCGACGAGAGCTTACGTCTCAGCCTACCGTTAACTGTGTGGACTGCCTCAGCTTTTCCCGAGGATAAGCCCAGCTCCGTCCAACCCGCGAATCTGGTGTTGCTCTAGCCAACTGAGGACCTGGAAATGAGCTCGACCTGCTCGTAGCTAGCTCACGTACCGAGCTCGATATGGCACACACTCATATCAGCTTGAAAACGGCGAGCAGCTCACTTACCCCACCGCCCTCATGGACCGGAGCAGCGGCGGCCTGGTGTTAGCTCGAAAGCGAGCGTCTTTCAGCTCACCCTTCCCCGCTCCTCTCTGGCACGAGAGCAGGGGATGCTTCATGTCGATTCCAGGGCTGGAGAAGACGTCTGAGATCAGCTAGTGGCGGGATAGGCAAAGCTCACATTCTTCCTCCTCCACGCCCAGCTCAGCTGGCAGCGGCGAGGGGGACAGTGACTGTTGTCAGCTGGCCAAGGTCCACAGCTCACCCTGGCCACCATCATTCTCGTTCGCCAAGAAGCTAGTCTCTTTCTGGAGTTAGCGATGCACGAAAGAGGGGAGCTCACCAGTGAGGGACACAGTTGGTGGCGAATGTGATCTGTCGCCAGCTCTCGGCTCGCCGTGGACCAGCTCACCCCCTAGCTCAGGCCTGAGGTATGCTCTAAGTGGTGGAAGAGGACTGCCGTGTGAAGGTACCGAAGAAGGAGAGGAGCAGAGACGTGATGCTGACGATGAGAACGAGCAGCTGAGTCACCTATGACTTGCCACGCCGTCAGTCCGATCGGCCCAGATCTGAAGTCGGCTGCTACTCACAGGTGTAGAACAGCCCTCCCTGAACCTGTTTTAGGTCCTCCCTGGCTCGACAGGGCTGCAGTCGTGGCTGCATTCCGTCGAGCGACATGCCCATAGCTCACCAGCCCGCTGGCGCCGTCGTGACAGGTCTGCGATCAGCTGACCCCACGTGTAAGCATGCTCACCTCACACAGCCCAGGTGCCAGGGTGTCGTCTCTGGTATCAGATCGAAACTCCTTGAAGACCTTACCCACATTCATTTGCTCTGTGATCAGCTACAACCTGTCTGAATGGAAGCTCACTTGAAGGCACCACTAATTCCTGAGGGACGCTGCGGTCAGCTTTCCTTGTACACAAGCCAGCGTACCGCTCAATTGGAGTTTCAGAGGCTGGAGTCAGCTTTCTGAAGGGGGAAACAAATTTCAAGCTCACTATCAAGATTCTTCTGATGTTACCTCGATGAAGGCGCTGCGTAACAGCTGTGACGTGCTGTCCCGAAGCTTAAGCCTCAGCCTCTTGTCGATTATGTGAACGGCGGTCAGCTAGCCTTCTGAAATGCAAGCTCACTGTGCAGCTTGCATCTGCAAATTGCCATCCGATGCGAGACCTGAGGTGAGCTCAAGCACGACTGTCATCAGCTCACAGTTCCTGCTCGATTTGACTGGGATGCACTGGGCGTCAGCTCGACGCAGATGTGCGGTAGCTCACCCTCGCCAGCGCCATCGTAGACCGGAGCAATAGCCAGCTGGTGTCAGCTCGTTCACATTCCCCCCCAGCTCACCTCGTTCAACTCTGGCTCGAGCCCATGGACGAGCATGTTCCCGCGCGTCTCCTGGGTGTTAAGGTCAGAGTCTGAGGTCAGCTAATATTCCGGGGAGGGAAGCTCACACTTTCCGTTCCCCGTGGCCAGCCCGGACTGGCAGCGACGAGAGGTAGAATGACCCTCATCAACTTTGCTACCGAAGTACTGCCCACCGTGACTCTTGTCATCAGCTAGAACCCCGAGACTCTAGCTTACCTTCTCCTGGAGTCGGCTCATCGCAGCAAGGGGTGAGCTCACTGTGCCGTTTTTGCCACGGAGACGGATGTCGAGTCACATCTGTCGTCAGCTCCAACGTGGGAAACGTGCAGCTCACCTCGAGTTCTTCTCGCTCTGTGTTCTCGCTTGAGATGTGCTCTGAGTCGTCAATCGCATATCACAAAGGATCAAGGTACATAGACGGGCTGGCAAGTAATGCGCGGGATGTACGGACGATGAGTGTTGCGAGCTTTGCCACGCGGGCGTGAGAGGTGGCAGATAGGGCGCAAGTTGCTTTGGCCGTAAGCTGCTGCCACCGTTGAAATTGCTGATCTTGGTGTCTGGTATAGACGCGAGAGCCGAGCAGGCCGATACCTGTGTTAAGTTGGAGGAAGGTGCAGCAACTCACTATAGTGAACTTCAGCTGACGAAGACTCGAGGCTGCTTTCAGCCATGAATCCAGATCAGCAGCGCACTTCGACTTGCCGTGTCTTGTCAGGTAGATCTAGGCGTAAGCTCGTCCCTACAAAACCTAGCTTTTAGACCTCCAGCCGCATGACTCACTCGCGAGACTGTCATTAGCTCTTTGCGTCCCGAACAGCATTCGAGTGCCGTCTCAGACTCACCTGCCCATCGAGGATCTCACCGTTGGGAATGGGCACGATGGTCGTAAGAGCGCCGCCTGGAGTTAGCTCGCTCGGTTCAACGAAGCTCACGTTCGTTCGCGCCGGACCTTCGTTGCATCGTCAGAGTCGGTGGCTGCCGTCAGCTGCTCGTGGTGATCCCAGCTTACAAGCCAACCCTCAGAAAGCCGGACAGTCCACAGGCGCGGCGAGCGATATCGTCTGCAATCAGCTTGTGTAGAAGCCTGGGAGCTCACCGAATCCAAGCTTCATCCCCGCCAGCTGTAGTCAGCTACTAACAGGAGCGCAGCTGGTGATCTTACTTGTAGAGGTCTTGCGGTCGCGCCCTGTTCACGGCCTGCTCACGCGCTTGGAGTCAGCTCACAGAAGGTACGTGTAGCTCACGCTCCACGCAGCCGAGGAAGGGGACTGCGGGTCAGCTCGACTTCGACATATGGTACAGCTCACGGCCCCGGCTGCGATCAGCTAGGGATAAGCGGCGCCAAGCTTACCTCCCCTGCCTTCCTTCCATCGCATATCGCAGAGGGGTGGGGCCTCGCCTGTCATTAGCTGTACTCAAAACATTGCCAGATACCTGGGCGTAGGTACGGTGAGCGGGCTGGTATCAGCTACCGAGAGTTTCAAAGCCCACTGCCTGGTATTGTATATTGCATACCCACTGCTCATCAATGCGAGCACGCCACGGGCTGCGATTAGCTACACCAGACGAAAATGTAGCTCACTGCTCCAAGCTGGGCGGACTGAGGTCAGCTCAATGCACGGCATTCGGGAGCTCACCCCTGGCCTCTGATGTCCGCGGTCCAAACTGCGGTCAGGTCTACGTGATGCCGCCACCAGCTTACACTCTTCCCCTCTGTCATCTTGCGGGGTGGTGCTGGCGGGTGACGGGTGGGAGCTGGGTTGGTCTGATGTCAGCTCCGACGACGAAATCGTAGCTCACATGGCCTCCCTATCGTCGTTCTTCGTCGGACAACGAATACCCATCAGCCTCGGCCAACGCTGGGGTCAGCTCTGTCGGATCGCGGTAGCTCACTCGGAACTGCTGTCAGCTCAGTGACGACGTTGCAAGCTCACGCCCCCATAAAGGCGGCGAGGGAGCGTCTGCTATCAGCTGGTTTGGCCGCCCGACAGCTCACCGCCCAGTCGACTGTTGCGTCAGCTACGCATGCTGACGAGCCAAGCTCACCTCTCTGCCTACTGCTGCGTCAGCTGTATTGGAAGAACTTATGCCTAGCTCACCCTTCCACTCACGCTGGCAAGTGTGTCGAAGTCGAACTATTTGCCGAGGACAGAGGGAAGGGTGGCAAAGCAGCTGACTGGACTGTACGATGGAGAGATGGGCCGAGCTGGAAGGCTCGCGCCCTGTCACCCGGAAGCAGGCGCAGATCGTCTCTTTCGAAACGCACATTCCTTCCTCCACTGATCTACGCCCTTGCGCCCTGCGCAACTGCGTAACGTTAGCCGGGTCGGATTTCCGCGGTGAGCGCGCACTGCGTCAGTGAGGTTGTTACTACTCGAAACCAAGTTACATATGGCGTTTTCTACGTTTAGGCTACAGACCGGCGGCCGCCTTAGGGCGAGCAGCGCGGTGCTCAATCGATATGAGGATGAGGTTGAGGTTATGCTGATGAGATGAGGGGTCTAGTTCTATTACTGTGCCGGATCGAGAGATCAAGAGGGAGGGGCAGGGAGCTAGGCATGGAGGTAGGAGGTAAGGTTAGAGAGGAAGGTGACTATCGCGTGACCTTGGCGAGACGCCAGAGGAGCTGTGCACAATCGTTGTCAATCGTGTGCTGGGAGCCGTTGTTCTCGAGTCGCGAGGCAGCAACGACGACGAGATCGAGCACACCGCGGTCGAGCTTGTTCACGCGGTTGGGCGAGTTGAAGATCGTCTCGAGCATTTCGCGCGCACCCTGTTCAGGGTTCTCGCTCGGCGGGGGGAGTTCTTCGTCCTCGCGCGCGATCGCCTGGCCGCATCCCCAGACCACGAGCGTCGTGAGGAAGACCGCCCACGGCGTGTACAGTCCCCACTCGGCATGGAGAGTCTCTCGGAGGAAGCGCGCCGACTGCCACAGACACGTCCAAGCGTCACCCGTAGCAACCCAGAGCTTGAGGCGGCGGCGTGCGTCCGCGTACTGCTTCGGGCCGATCGCCGTGCCGCATACTGTCGAGCTGCCCGCGGCAACCTGCAGCATGGGCAGGTCGGAGAGAATCTGGATGATGCTGATGGCGATCCAGTCGCGGATGTCGCGTGTCTCGTTGCATGGCGGGAGACCGTTGATCGCCATCTCATAGCTCGCCCGAAGCGCAACAACCGCCTTCAGGATGATGTTGCGCCAGTGCTTCGTGCCGTCGCGGAACTTGATACCCATGCCTCCACGGGTACGCGAATCCCATGCGATGGCGCTGAGACCGACGAGGATAAGCATGACGCTGAACGAGTTGTCCACGTCGACCTTGAACGCCTGCTGCCCGCCCTGCGTGTTGTCCACAGACAAGGCTTGCAGGATCGCAGGCGAGTAGCCGCCGTCTCCGGGCTGATGGTGCGCACCCTGGTGGTGGTTGAACTCGCCGTGCGTCAGCGAGTAGTGGTGCCGGGCGTGGCGCGAGTTCGGGTCCGCCTCGCGCGCGCGCAACCATTCGGTCGCGCTCATCGCCTCCCACTGGCTACGCGGCGCGGGGAGGTTGATGTTGTGTGCGAAAATCGACAGCTGGCGGGACGGGTGCTGCGACCAGAAGGTACCGATCTGCGTGTCGAGGTACAGGATGCAGTACGCTGCGCGGCGGCGCTCCTCATCCTTGGCCCAGTTCTGCCAGGCATCGCTGCCGTGGTGCTGGTGGTCGGACGGGGTCTGCGCACCGATAGCGCCGATACCCTGCATGCGCGAGTGGGCCACGACGACGGGCCACATGCACTGCGCCGTGAACAGCGTCTCCGTGTCGCCGTACCAGACGTCGTAGATGTGGCAGAGCGTGTATGCCTGCAGCGTCGCAAGCTCGACCTCGAGGCCGAACCGGTCCTCGTAACCCCCACTCCCCCCTCAATCGGCTTCGCCTCGCCTGCGGCTCGCCTAGTCGTCCTCCGGGGGCGGCGGCGGGGGCTTGATCTTCTCCGCCTGCCCGAACGCCTCGCCCATGTCCACATCCACCATCCACTTCTCCCCGTTGATTTCGGCCTGCAGCTGCCCAGACAGACCGCCCCAGCACGCCCGCTCGGCGTACTCCAAACGCACTAGGCCCATA